>NW_025536387.1:5000-27500 GCF_020615455.1 Coregonus clupeaformis
ACCATGACACCACCCCTACCATGACACGACACCACCCCTACCATGACATGACACCACCACCACCATGACACGACACCACCCCTACCATGACACGACACCACCCCTACCATGACACGACACCACCACTACCATGATACGACACCACCCCTACCATGACACGACACCACCCCTACCATGACACGACACCACCACTACCATGACACGACACCACCCCTACCATGACACGACACCACCCCTACCACGACACCACCCCTACCATGACACGACACCACCACTACCATGACACGACACCACCCCTACCATGACGTGACACCACCACTACCATGACACGACACCACCCCTACCATGACACGACACGACACCACCACTACCATGACACGACACCACCCCTACCATGACACGACACCACCCCTACCATGACACGACACCACCACTACCATGACACCACCACTACCATGACACGACACCACCCCCTACCATGACACGACACCACCCCTACCATGACACGACACCACCCCTACCACGACACGACACCACCCCTACCACGACACGACACCACCACTACCATGACACGACACCACCCCTACCATGACACCACCACTACCATGACACGACACCACCCCTACCATGACACGACACCACCCCTACCATGACACCACCCCTACCATGACACGACACCACCCCTACCATGACACCACCACTACCATGACACGACACCACCACTACCATGACCACGACACCACCCCTACCATGACACGACACCACCCCTACCATGACACGACACCACCCCTACCATGACACGACACCACCCCCTACCATGACACGACACCACCCCTACCATGACACGACACCACCACTACCATGACACGACACCACCCCCTACCATGACACGACACCACCCCTACCATGACACCACCACTACCACGACACGACACCACCCCTACCACGACACGACACCACCCCTACCATGACCACGACACCACCACTACCATGACACGACACCACCACTACCATGACACGACACCACCCCTACCATGACACGACACCACCCCTACCATGACACCACCACTACCATGACACGACACCACCACTACCATGACACGACACCACCCCTACCATGACACCACCACTACCATGACACGACACCACCCCTACATGACACGACACCACCCCTACCATGACACCACCACTACCATGACACGACACCACCACTACCATGACACGACACCACCCCTACCATGACACGACACCACCCCTACCATGACACCACCACTACCATGACATGACACCTAACCCTAACCTTAATCCCAACCTTAAACACACTGCTAACCCTAATGCCTAACCCTAACCTTATATTAAGACCAAAAAAACAAATTGTTGTGAATTTTTACAATATAGCCCATTTTGACATTGCAGCTGGTCTATCTAAAGGCATCCGCATGCTTCCCATCCGTAACAGTTGGGAACAGTTTGTGTATATATTATGACGACATTTAGTGACGTTTTTGTTCGTTTAGGACTTCGGCAAGGTTTTCTTCGGCTGTCCTTGCACACAGAAACATTTCTCGAGGCAAGCCGAAGTTCAGAGCCGTCTACGCCCCTTTGTCGGTCATTGGTCAACAGTAGGGATTCTTCAATTAAGTGTTTGTTGTCATTTAACGAGAGACGACTAGTTTCCATGCACATTTTTCACTTGAGAAATACCGCACCAAACATCTTAGATGTAAAATTGCGCAACTAAGATCTCCTCGGCAAAACATCAAAATTAATGACAGATTTCTTGAGTTATCTTAGATTAATTCTGACTATTTTGAGGCTGCCTACGGCGTCTCAAGGTGGACAAACAATACTATTGCCGCTTTTTCTCATTTTTGAAGCAAAGGTCTTTTAAGGGATTATGCAAGCACACTTGTTCGGTTCAACTAGCCCGAGTCCGAACCGAAGCATGTGGAAGCCTTAAGGGGAAATCGTTCAGTTCTGCCTCCAGGACAAGACTCATGACAATAAACGTCAACCTGCGAAAATATAGCAGGAAGGTGCTGGGTTCAATATTATTTGTTTGCGGTGATGTAAGGTGTTATGCTAGCTGCTTGTGGTAAACCAGCTAACATAGTTGTTTGTTGTCAAAGCTACAGCTGGTTGTGGTGATTTGTAGTGGATCCACCCTTTTATAACAGTTGATTCAGGTGAGTACCTGTTGTGGTCTCCCTGTTTTAAGTACATTATCCTGATGTGGGGGTGGCTGGATGAAATGCTATTTGTTGCTGCTTTATTTTTTAGCAGTGTAACATAGATATGTGGTCCTCTGTAGCTCAATTGGTAGAGCACGGCGCTGCCTGTATGTTATGACAGCAGCGTGTTCTGCCTCAGGGCAAAGGTAAACACAATGCTGTTGACCACACACAGAAAGACAACGGTATCTAAAAAAAAAAAGTTTGTAAAAGATTAGTAGTGGTCACAGGGTCTTAAGTGTGGATATTTTGGAAGAAAGGCCTTGTAAAGTTCCAGCCATGCTGGGATGGAGGATTATTTGCTTGTAGAACTATTTTGAACTATCCCCCCCCCTCACTCTTCTTGGTTATCACCTGTTGTGTGTCATCCCAGATAAGACAAGTTAAAGCACATCAGTTGACTCAAGCCAGGGGTGTGTCATTGTGTTCTGGGAAAGCCTGCAGTTTCCATCAGTGCTCAAAGTGGTGCCAAGGTGCCAATGTCTCAGTACAATAATGAAATGCCTCGTTGCAGATCAATATACCTTAATCACACTGCGACCATGTTAGCACCTCACTGCAGATCAATATACCTTAATCACACTGCGACCATGTTAGCACCTCACTGCAGATCAATATACCTTAATCACACTGCGACCATGTTAGCACCTCACTGCAGATCAATATACCTTAATCACACTGCGACCATGTTAGCACCTCACTGCAGATCAATATACCTTAATCACACTGCGACCATGTTAGCACCTCACTGCAGATCAATATACCTTAATCACACTACACCATGTTAGCACCTCACTGCAGATCAATATACCTTAATCACACTGCGACCATGTTAGCACCTCACTGCAGATCAATATACCTTAATCACACTGGCGACCATGTTAGCACCTCACTGCAGATCAATATACCTTAATCACGCTGCGACCATGTTAGCACCTCACTGCAGATCAATATACCTTAATCACACTGCGACCATGTTAGCACCTCACTGCAGATCAATATACCTTAATCACACTGCGACCATGTTAGCACCTCACTGCAGATCAATATACCTTAATCACACTGCGACCATGTTAGCACCTCACTGCAGATCAATAGGCCTTATTGGATTAAGTACATGTACTTTCCCAATCTCAAATGGAACTTTCGTTTTCGAAGGGAGACATATTTGTGTATGTGCATCAGATATTTTCCCATAGACAGCCACCAAGTGCTTTCAGTTTTGTTATGTAACCGTAAAACAAATATGTATTCCGTTGCCAAGACCAACATGGTGAGAGTAGCGGTTGATAGGCAGTGTTGTGGTCTATGTTCTTCAGTTATCCTTCAGTGTAATATTGTCCTCACTTATCACTTTCTATTGTCTCAGCCCACTGAAGAACAGCCTCAGTTTTGATGTACATTTATCTCACTATCTCGACCCATTTGGTGAGATATACTGTATCTCTTTCAACTCAGACATCTTATCATCTAATATCGTCCTCTCCTCATCTGATCAATCCTATCTGTTACAGTTTCATTCTGAGTAGTTAAAATTGTGCTGAGATGGCCTTTTTCTTTCAACATTTGATTTGTCAACTCTCTCATCGGAGGGGTTGCTAAGGAGACATTTAGAGAAGAGGCCGACCAATATGTTGCTTTGGATCCGATGCCAATTCCGTTTTTTTTTGGGGGGGGGGGCAAAATGTACCAATGCCGATATATCTGCCGATGTACTGTTTTACGGCGGGGAAACGAAAAAGTGACCTTTTTCCACGCTGAATTGTCATACATTTCCATCCAAAAGAGCAATTGTCCAACAACTCTGCTTCAAATGTTGATTTCATACATTGTGACAATAATGACATCATGAAAATCGCCGCAGGTGTTCAGATTAGCATTAGCATCCCTTTTTTTTTATCCTATTTATTCAATATCAGTTATCAGTGGAATTATCGGCTGATAGCTGTAAAATGCCAATATCGGCCGATAATTTCGGGGAACAGATATATTGGTCGGGCTCTAATTTAGAGATGTGCAATGAAGCTGTGTATCTGTGATATATGCTGCTGCAATATCGTTAACATCAAGCCATTCATTGTATCATTATTTAAAGCTCATGATATCTTAATACTGCCCCACATTGGCTTACGTCAAATAGCGCGTCGATTACGCCTGCACTTGTTTGAGGAACGAGTGTCGCGTAGGAATGGCGCTATCTGACGTAAAACAATGAATGTACTGCCACAATATCAGTGTAATCAGTATCTGTATCTGTATCGGTGTAATCGGTATCAGTAATTGTATCAGTGTAATCAGTATCTGTATCGGTGTAATCGGTATCTCAGTAATTGTATCAGTGTAATCGGTATCTGTAGCTCTATCTGTATCGGTGTAATCAGTATCTGTGTCTGTATTGGTGTAATTGGTATCAGTATCGGTATCTGTATCTGTATCGGTGTAATCAGTATCAGTAACTGTATCCGTGTAATCGGTATCAGTATCAGTATATGTATGTGTAATCAGTATTGCTATCAGTAACTGTATCAGTGTAATCTGTATCGTATCAGTAACTGTATAGGTGTAATCGGTATCTGTATCTGTGTAATCGGTATCTGTATCGGTGTAATCAGTGTTGGTATCAGTAACTGTGTCAGTGTAAGTGGTATTAGTATCTGTGTAATCAGTATCGGTATCGGTGTAATCTGTATTGGTATGGGTAACAGTATCAGTGTAATCAGTATCGGTATCAGTAACTGTATCAGTGTAATCAGTGTTGGTATCAGTAACTGTGTCAGTGTAATTGGTATTAGTATCTGTGTAGGTGTAATCAGTATCGGTATCGGTGTAATCGGTATTGGTATGGGTAACAGTATCAGTGTAATCTGTATCGATATCCGTAACTGTATCAGCGTAATCAGTGTAATCAGTATATGTATCGGTAACTGCATCAGTGTAACCAGTATCCGTATCAGTAACTGTATCTGTGTAATCAATATCTGTATCTGTATCAGTGTAATGTGTACTTGGTACCGGTATCGGTAACTGTATAAGTGTAATCAGTATTGGTATCAGTATATGTATCGGTGTAATCGGTATCCGTAACTGTATCTGTGTAATCCGTATCGGTATCGGTAACTGTATCAGTGTAATCCGTATCGGTATCCGTAACTGTATCGGTGTAATCAGTATCTGTATCCGTGACTGTATCAGTGTAATCGGTGTAATCGGTACCGGTATTAGGGGTGTAACGATTCGTTTTAACAACGATTCGATTTGTATCACGATTCGTGGTTGTCGATACGATTCAAGGACGATATTGGTTCATTTAGAACGATACGATCGAACCGATTCAGTGACTTGAAATCGATTCAGTAACCTTTTAGCCAAAAAATTCAACCAGTGTGACTGAAATAAATACCTGGATACTGGACAGTGCAGGTGAAGTTTCCTAGATTCCTGTTTCTTGTAAGGACCGCAATGGTGGCTTGATAATTTCTCGCTTCGTCGGCTTCTCCTCTTTTCGTCCGCCATGCTATGTTTTTTGCGCCTTTGCGCTGCTGTTGGCGCGATGACGCTACAGATAGGCAGACTGAATCGAGTAATGTTTAAAGCCTTCATCATTAAAAGTGCTAAGAAAAAACATCCATATAAAGTCTGACGTGCTTAAATCCAATGGGTTATTTCCTAGTATCGATACAATCGATTTATTACATTTTAAAACGATGTTAGATCGATATATGTTGTCCAAAAGGCCAACTCGCCGAGCACAGATCGATGTGGTTGGATCATAGGAATATAAATCGATACATCGATGTAGTAGATGGATCGTTACACCCCTAACCGGTATCCATAGCGGTATCGGTGTAATCAGTATCGGGATTGGTAACTGTATCGGTGTAATATGTGTAATCAATATCGGTATTGGTAACTGTATCAGTGTAATCTGTATCGGTAACGGTATCGGTGTAATCTGTATTGGTATCGGTGTAATCAGTATACCTATCTGTGTATGTATCGGTGTAATCGGTATTGGTATCAGTAACTATGTCGGTGTAATCGGTATCTGTAACTGTATCAGTGTAATCTGTATCGGTATCTGTATCAGTGTAATCATTATAATCAGTATCTGTATCGGTAACTGTATCAGTGTAATCAGTGTTTGTATCAGTAACTATATCAGTGTAATCAGTATCAGTATCTTCAATTAAGTGTGTGTTGTCATTTAACGAGACGACTAGTTTCCATGCACATTTTTCACTTGAGAAATACCGCACCAAACATCTTAGATGTAAAATTGCGCAACTAAGATCTCCTCGGCAAAACATCAAAATTAATGACAGATTTCTTGAGTTATCTTAGATTAATTCTGACTATTTTGAGGCTGCCTACGGCGTCTCAAGGTGGACAAACAATACTTTTACCGCTTTTTCTCATTTTTGAAGCAAAGGTCTTTTAAGGGATTATGCAAGCACACTTGTTCGGTTCACCTAGCCCGAGTCCGAACCGAAGCATGTGGAAGCCTTAAGGGGAAATCGTTCAGTTCTGCCTCCAGGACAAGACTCATGACAATAAACGTCAACCTGCGAAAATATAGCAGGAAGGTGCTGGGTTCAAGATGATTTGTTTGCGGTGATGTAAGGTGTTATGCTAGCTGCTTGTGGTAAACCAGCTAACATAGTTGTTTGTTGTCAAAGCTACAGCTGGTTGTGGTGATTTGTAGTGGATCCACCCTTTTATAACAGTTGATTCAGGTGAGTACCTGTTGTGGTCTCCCTGTTTGAAGTACATTATCCTGATGTGGGGGTGGCTGGATGAAATGCTATTTGTTGCTGCTTTATTTTTTAGCAGTGTAACACAGATATGTGGTCCTCTGTAGCTCAATTGGTAGAGCACGGCGCTTGTAACGCCAGGGTAGTGGGTTCGATCCCCGGGACCACCCGTACGTAAAAATGTATGCACACATGACTGTAAGTCGCTTTGGATAAAAGCGTCTGCTAAATGGCATATTATTATTATTATATGGAAGCTGCCTGTATGTTATGACAGCAGCGTGTTCTGCCTCAGGGCAAAGGTAAACACAATGCTGTTGACCACACACAGAAAGACAACGGTATCTAAATTTTTTTTTTTTTTTAAGATTAGTAGTGGTCACAGGGTCTTAAGTGTGGATATTTTGGAAGAAAGGCCTTGTAAAGTTCCAGCCATGCTGGGATGGAGGATTCTTTGCTTGTAGAACTATTTTGAACTATCCCCCCCTCACTCTTCTTGGTGATCACCTGTTGTGTGTCATCCCAGATAAGACAAGTTAAAGCACATCAGTTGACTCAAGCCAGGGGTGTGTCATTGTGTTCTGGGAAAGCCTGCAGTTTCCATCAGTGCTCAGAGTGGTGCCAAGGTGCCAATGTCTCAGTACAATAATGAAATGCCTCGTTGCAGATCAATAGGCCTTAATCACACTGCGACCATGTTAGCACCTCACTGCAGATCAATATACCTTAATCACACTGCGACCATGTTAGCACCTCACTGCAAATCAATATACCTTAATCACACTGCGACCATGTTAGCACCTCACTGCAGATCAATATACCTTAATCACACTGCGACCATGTTAGCACCTCACTGCAAATCAATATACCTTAATCACACTCTGCACCATGTTAGCACCTCACTGCAGATCAATATACCTTAATCACACTGCGACCATGTTAGCACCTCACTGCAGATCAATATACCTTAATCACACTGCGACCATGTTAGCACCTCACTGCAGATCAATATACCTTAATCACACTGCGACCATGTTAGCACCTCACTGCAAATCAATATACCTTAATCACACTGCGACCATGTTAGCACCTCACTGCAGATCAATATACCTTAATCACACTGCACAACCATGTTAGCACCTCACTGCAGATCAATATACCTTAATCACACTGCGACCATGTTAGCACCTCACTGCAGATCAATAGGCCTTATTGGATTAAGTACATGTACTTTCCCAATCTCAAATGGAACTTTCGTTTTCGAAGGGAGACATATTTGTGTATGTGCATCAGATATTTTCCCATAGACAGCCACCAAGTGCTTTCAGTTTTGTTATGTAACCGTAAAACAAATATGTATTCCGTTGCCAAGACCAACATGGTGAGAGTAGCAGTAGATAGGCAGTGTTGTGGTCTATGTTCTTCAGTTATCCTTCAGTGTAATATTGTCCTCACTTATCACTTTCTATTGTCTCAGCCCACTGAAGAACAGCCTCAGTTTTGATGTACATTTATCTCATTATCTCAACCCCCATTGGGTGAGATATACTGTATCTCTTTCAACTCAGACATCTTATCATCTAATATCGTCCTCTCCTCATCTGATCAATCCTATCTGTTACAGTTTCATTCTGAGTAGTTAAAATTGTGCTGAGATGGCCTTTTTCCTTTCAACATTTGATTTGTCAACTCTCTCATCGGAGGGGTTGCTGAGGAGACATTTAGAGAAGAGGCCGACCAATATGTTGCTTTGGATCCGATACCAATTCCCGGTTTTTTTTTTTTGGGGGCAAAATGTACCAATGCCGATATATCTGCCGATGTACTGTTTTACGGCGGGGAAACGAAAAAGTGACATTTTTCCACGCTGAATTGTCATACATTTCCATCCAAAAGAGCTATGTCAGTATAATCAGTATCTGTAACTGTATCAGTGTAATCAGTATCAGTAACTGTATCAGTGTAATCAGTATCTGTATCAGTAACTGTGTCAGTGTCAGTGTAATCAGTACCAGTATCGGTAACTGTGTCAGTGTAATCAGTATCTGTATCGGTAACTATGTCAGTGTAATCAGTACCAGTATCGGTAACTGTGTCAGTGTAATCAGTATCTGTATCAGTGTAATCTGTATCGGTAGCTGTATCAGTCAAATCAGTATATGTATCAGTAACTGTATCAGTGTAATCATTGTAATCGATATCTGTATCGGTAACTGTATCAGTGTAATCAGTATCTGTATCGGTAACTGTGTCAGTGTAATCAGTATCTGTATCAGTGTAATCAGTATCTGTATCGGTAACTGTATCAGTGTAATCAGTATTTGTATCAGTATCTGTATCAGTCAAATCAGTATATGTATCAGTAACTGTATCAGTGTAATCATTGTAATCGATATCTGTATCGGTAACTGTATCAGTGTAATCAGTATCTGTATCGGTAACTGTGTCAGTGTAATCAGTATCTGTATCAGTGTAATCAGTATCTGTATCGGTAACTGTGTCAGTGTAATCAGTATATGTATCGGTGTAATCGGTATATGTATCGGTTGCTGTAGTTGTATCAGTGTAATCAGTATATGTATCAGTAACTGTATCAGTGTAATCAGTATCGGTAACTGTCAGTGTAATCAGTATCTGTATCAGTGTAATCAGTATATATATCTGTAGCTGTATCAGTGTAATCAGTATATGTATCAGTAACTGTATCCGTGTAATCAGTATCGGTAACTGTATCAGTGTAATCTGTGTAGTCGGTATCTGTATCGGTAACTTTATCTGTGTAATCAGTATCGGTATCGGTAACTGTATCAGTGTAATCAGTATCGGTATCCGTATCGGTATCGGTGTAATCAGTATCTGTATCGGTAACTGTATCAGTGTAATCAGTAACTGTATCAGTGTAATCTGTATCTGTATCGGTAACTGTATCAGTGTAATCAGTATCGTTATCGGTATGGGTGTAATCAGAGCTTCTCTGCCAGCTTTCACAGTGAGAAGAAAGAAGAAAGACTTGAGTGTGTCTGTGTCACACGATGAAGGTTACATGATTGGAAGGTTTCTAACAGTAGCATAGTAAAGAATAGTATACATTCATTCATTTTATGAATTGTAACACATTAATTTAAAAAAGGAATAGAACAGGAACTAATGGGGATCCATAATAAACCCCAGGAAGAGTAGATTCTGCCTTGGCAGGAACTAATGGAGATCCTTAATAAATACATACTAATAGATGTGATATACATAAGATGGGTGTACATAAAACATATGTGCGTTGGGAAATATTTTTTGAAATTCACTCACAACGATGGAGTGAACTGTATTTATATACATCCACAATTAATATTTTCTCTAAGCGTCTAATCGGAGTAGCTTGACAGCTGGCGATCAGCTCTGCGTGAGTCCGCCATGTGCGTGTCTTTGTGTGTAGTTGTGTGTGTGTGTTTGTGTGTGTGTGTGTATCACTGCTGCATGCTGGGTAGAGCTCATTTCCAACGCCATATAAACAAAAGGTTAATGAGGCCTCGCTGCTTTTTGTTGATCCCTTCAGCAGATGCCAACAGATTTACACACGGCATGCCCACGCGGAGTGGATCCGTGTGAAACTCGGCCCCTAATCACTGGAGGCCTGTGTGCTGTGTTTTAGCCAACAGCTAGATGGACAAACACCCACCGTGACCCATTCTTCTATGTAATTACTTCCTGATGGAAATAAATATATTTTTAGTCTCAATCCTGTTTTCCTGTTTTTTAGTTTTGGCCTAATCATGGTTTGATTTATTAATTTGATAGATATGCATCGATTTAGCTGTTTATTATGAATGATAAAGTGATAAAAGCAAACGGGGATGTTTTCACTGGATGTCCATGCTTTCCTGATTGTCCTGTAGTTGTGGCCATCCATAGTGGCAGATACACGTATAATTACATATTAGTAACATGCCTAAAAATCATTCATCTTGGTAAAGGAATTTAATATGATCTCTGTGTCGTATGATAATTATGGGAGAATTTGTCGAAACAGCAGTGATGTTAATTTTACTTTGGATGAGATGTTACTTCCCTACAAAACCAAAATGTCAGGTTCTGTCATTTCAGTGCCGCTCATAAACTGTATAGAGATGATGAAATACTGTCCTCTGGTGGAGAGATTATGAATCAACACCCATCATGCATCGCTTACTGCAGGGTTCTTCAATTCCGGTCCTGGAGGGCTGAAACACTTCTGTTTTTTATTTCTACCTGGCAGTTAATTGCACTCACCTGGTGTCCCAGGTCTGCATTAGCCCCTGATTAGAAGGAGAGGATGAAAAACAGAGGTGTTTCGGCCCTCCAGGACCGGAATTGAAGAACCCTGGCCTACTGTATTCAGTGGGTTATAATAGTCTAATAATAATGTCTTCCAATGAACTCAGTATTGTGTTCTAGAAGTGTTCTTTTATGAAGGATTAATCATTGACCTGACAAGTACTGTTTTCAGTTGTTTTGTCTATGATAAGATTGTGGCTCGGGACACACACTGCCCACTGAGCACAGACGTCAGTTCAACGTCTATTCCACGTTGGGTTCAATGTAATTTCATTGAGAAAAAAAACATGGAAACAACGTTGATTCAACCAGTGTGCGCCCAGTGGGGTAGTTAATGTTCTTCCTGTAAGCCTTAACTGAGTGTTGGAGTCCTTATTAAGCTAAAACATTGACGTTAAAACCTGTCTTTTTCTTTCTGTGTTTCAGCCTGAAAGAGGTTCAACAAACTGGAGCTCCTGAACTGAGCTGAGTGACGGAGGGTCAACAGAGGTTGAGGCAACAGAGAGGGTCAAACGTAGAGGCTTGTACTGTGAGTACTGGAAGCTTGGTTGGCCGTTTTTCTCTATAGGGGCACCCTTTTGGCTAGTCTAGTTTTTTTATGTCTAGGGCGGGGTTTCCCAAACTCGGTCCTCGGGACCCCAAGGGGTGCACGTTTTGGTTTTTTGCCATAGCACTACACAGCTGATTCAAATAATCAACTGATCATCAACTAATCACCCTTTTGAGTTTTGGAAACACTAGTATAGGGGTAGCCCTTCATATTGAGGTACTATAATGATTGAATGCTAGCTAATATGTTAATGTGCTAACTATTTGAAATTGCATTTCTAGAACCTAAATTCACATTTAAGTAAATTCTGTGAAAGATGCACCGGCGGCCATATTGAGTGTATCCATGAGTGTTTCCTGTCAAATTGCTGTGGTCTGAGTGGCTTTGACTCTTCAATTCTGTTCCTATGTAACATTGGGTCCTGTGTGTGTGTGTGTGTGTGTGTGTATAGTGGTTACTGTACAGTGTATGGCAACATACTAACCCTGTGTGTGTGTGTGTGTGTGTGTGTGTGTGTGTGTGTGTGTGTGTATAGCGGTTACTGTACAGTGTATGCCAACATACTAACCCGTGTGTGTGTGTGTGTGTGTGTGTGTGTGTGTGTGTGTGTGTGTGTGTGTGTGTGTGTGTGTGTGTGTGTGTGTGTGTATAGCGGTTACTGTACAGTGTATGCCAACATACTAACCCTGTGTGTGTGTGTGTGTGTGTGTGTGTGTGTGTGTATAGCGGTTACTGTACAGTGTATGCCAACATACTAACCCTGTGTGTGTGTGTGTGTGTGTGTGTGTGTGTGTGTGTGTGTGTATAGCGGTTACTGTACAGTGTATGCCAACATACTAACCGTGTGTGTGTGTGTGTGTGTGTGTGTGTGTGTTTGTGTGTGTGTGTGTATAGCGGTTACTGTACAGTGTATGCCAACATACTAACCCTGTGTGTGTGTGTGTGTGTGTGTGTGTGTGTGTGTGTGTAGCGGTTACTGTACAGTGTATGCCAACATACTAACCCTGTGTGTGTGTGTGTGTGTGTGTGTGTGTGTGTGTGTGTGTGTGTGTGTGTGTGTGTGTGTATAGCGGTTACTGTACAGTGTATGCCAACATACTAACCCTGTGTGTGTGTGTGTGTGTGTGTGTGTGTGTGTGTGTGTGTGTGTATAGCGGTTACTGTACAGTGTATGCCAACATACTAACCCTGTGTGTGTGTGTGTGTGTGTGTGTGTGTGTGTTTAGGGGTTGTTGCTTGCTCAAAGGGAGCTGCAGGTGTGTATATCAGTGGAGAGCAGCCCGGACAGACAGACTGCGGTTTCTGGAGCAGCCCGGACAGACAGACAGCGGTTTCTGGAGCAGGCCCTGACAGACAGACAGCGGTTTCTGGAGCAGGCCCGGACAGACACACAGCGGTTTCTGGAGCAGGCCCGGACAGACACACAGCGGTTTCTGGAGCAGCCCGGACAGACAGACTGCGGTTTCTGGAGCAGGCCCTGACAGACAGACAGCGGTTTCTGGAGCAGGCCCGGACAGACAGACAGCGGTTTCTGGAGCAGGCCCTGACCTCCCTACAGGACATACTGAGAGAGACGCTCTGAGGGACCAACAGGAGGCACAGCGACTGCAGGACTTCTCCTACAGGGTCACCCACCACAACATGCAGGGGAAGAGTGAACACGAACACCAAGACAATAACATGGTAATTACCCCTTACTCTACCCGCTTTCTCTCCATCTTTACTTCCTTACCATCTAACAGGATCTTTTTTTTCCAAAATAAGCCTTCAAATGCATAGTAGTTTGTCAATTGCATGTACAGATACATTTATTTTCTAAATAATCATTTGGACCATTTCTTCTCCAATAGGATAAGATAAGATGAGATATGCAGAAAGGAAACGTTAGCTACATGTATAATATAACTGGTCTATCTGGTCAGAGTCCAGCTGTTGTCAGTTTCATCCCAGATGTGTATAGTGAGCTGTATGAAACTGTCTGTCTGCTCATCTGTTCCGGGAACAGTTTCCTATCAGTGATGTATCCTCAGCTAGCTGTATGGGAAACATCTGGAACAGTCTCTTGTCACAACTGACTTCATCTTGGTGAAATTACAAAATTATGAGAATTCACGGAATCAGTCTTGCCTCTTGTCTGTCTTGTGTTCATACGGTTGACACGAACCACGTAGAGAAACAACGGTCTATTCTGAACATCAGAATGATCGTAGACATGACCGTGAAAACCCTGTATTGACTAGAAGTCGTATGGCTTGGGACAAGTAAGAGCGAGAGGTTAATTTATATAATATGTTGCTTGCACGGTCAGCTAGTTCTGAAGAACAGTGTAGTAATGGTAGGACAGAGCAGAGGAGACACTGGTGGCAGAGAAACAAGGCTATTTACAAGGATAAGGACAACACACCGTATTTCCAAGCAGATTGCCAGGACAACACACCGTATTTCCAAGCAGATTGCCAGGACAACACACCGTATTTCAACAGATTGCCAGGACAACACACCGTATTTCCAAGCAGATTGCCAGGACAACACACTGTATTTCCAAGCAGATTGCCAGGACAACACACCGATTTCCAAGCAGATTGCCAGGACAACACACCGTATTTCCAAGCAGATTGCCAGGACAACACACCGTATTTCCAAGCAGATTGCCAGGAAACACACCGTATTTCAAGCAGATTGCCAGGACAACACACCGTATTTCCAAGCAGATTGCCAGGACAACACACCGTATTTCCAAGCAGATTGCCAGGACAACACACCGTATTTCCAAGCAGATTGCCAGGACAACACACCGTATTTCCAAGCAGATTGCCAGGACAACACACCGTATTTCCAAGCAGGTTGCCAGGACAACACACCGTATTTCCAAGCAGATTGCCAGGACAACACACCGTATTTCCAAGCAGATTGCCAGGACAACACACCGTATTTCCAAGCAGATTGCCAGGACAACACACCGTATTTCCAAGCAGATTGCCAGGACAACACACCGTATTTCCAAGCAGATTGCCAGGACAACACACCCGTATTTCCAAGCAGATTGCCAGGACAACACACCGTATTTCCAAGCAGATTGCCAGGACAACACACCGTATTTCCAAGCAGATTGCCAGGACAACAACCGTATTTCCAAGCAGATTGCCAGGACAACACACCGTATTTCCAAGCAGATTGCCAGGACAACACACTGTATTTCCAAGCAGATTGCCAGGACAACACACCGTATTTCCAAGCAGATTGCCAGGACAACACACCGTATTTCCAAGCAGATTGCCAGGACAACACACCCGTATTTCCAAGCAGATTGCCAGGACAACACACCGTATTTCCAAGCAGATTGCCAGGACAACACACCGTATTTCCAAGCAGATTGCCAGGACAACACACCGTATTTCCAAGCAGATTGCCAGGACAACACACCGTATTTCCAAGCAGATTGCCAGGACAACACACCGTATTTCCAAGCAGATTGCCAGGACAACACACCCGTATTTCCAAGCAGATTGCCAGACAACGATTTCCAAGCAGATTGCCAGGACAACACACCGTATTTCCAAGCAGATTGCCAGGACAACACACCGTATTTCCAAGCAGATTGCCAGGACAACACACCGTATTTCCGAAGCAGATTGCCAGGACAATACACCGTATTTCCAAGCAGATTGCCAGGACAACACACCGTATTTCCAAGCAGATTGCCAGGACAACACACCGTATTTCCAAGCAGATTGCCAGGACAACACACCGTATTTCCAAGCAGATTGCGGACAACACACGTATTTCCAAGCAGATTGCCAGGACAACACACCGTATTTCCAAGCAGATTGCCAGGACAACACACCGTATTTCCAAGCAGATTGCCAGGACAACACACCGTATTTCCAAGCAGATTGCCAGGACAACACACCGTATTTCCAAGCAGATTGCCAGGACAACACACCGTATTTTCAAGCAGATTGCCAGGACAACACACCGTATTTCCAAGCAGATTGCCAGGACAACACACCGTATTTCCAAGCAGATTGCCAGGACAACACACCGTATTTCCAAGCAGATTGCCAGGACAACACACCCGTATTTCCAAGCAGATTGCCAGGACAACACACGTATTTCAAGCAGATTGCCAGGGCAACACACCGTATTTCCAAGCAGATTGCCAGGACAACACACCGTATTTCCAAGCAGATTGCCAGGACCAACACACCGTATTTCCAAGCAGATTGCCAGGACAACACACCGTATTTCCAAGCAGATTGCCAGGACAACACACCGTATTTCCAAGCAGATTGCCAGGACAACACACGGTATTTCAAGCAGATTGCCAGGACAACACACCGTATTTCAAGCAGATTGCCAGGACAACACACCGTATTTCCAAGCAGATTGCCAGGACAACACACCGTATTTCCAAGCAGATTGCCAGGACAACACACACGTATTTCCAAGCAGATTGCCAGGACAACACACCGTATTTCCAAGCAGATTGCCAGGACAACACACCGTATTTCCAAGCAGATTGCCAGGACAACACACCGTATTTCCAAGCAGATTGCCAGGACAACACACCGTATTTCCAAGCAGATTGCCAGGACAAGCACACCGTATTTCCAAGCAGATTGCCAGGACAACACACCGTATTTCCAAGCAGATTGCCAGGACAACACACCGTATTTCCAAGCAGATTGCCAGGACAACACACCGTATTTCCAAGCAGATTGCCAGGACAACACACCGTATTTCCAAGCAGAGTGCCAGGACAACACACCGTATTTCCAAGCAGATTGCCAGGACAACACACCGTATTTCCAAGCAGATTGCCAGGACAACACACCGTATTTCCAAGCAGATTGCCAGGACAACACACCGTATTTCCAAGCAGATTGCCAGGACAACACACCGTATTTCCAAGCAGATTGCCAGGACAACACACCGTATTTCAAGCAGATTGCCAGGACAACACCGTATTTCCAAGCAGATTGCCAGGACAACACACCGTATTTCCAAGCAGATTGCCAGGACAACACACCCGTATTTCCAAGCAGATTGCCAGGACAACACACCGTATTTCCAAGCAGATTGCCAGGACAACACACCGTATTTCCAAGCAGATTGCCAGGACAACACACCGTATTTCCAAGCAGATTGCCAGGACAACACACCGTATTTCCAAGCAGATTGCCGGGACAACACACCGTATTTCCAAGCAGATTGCCAGGACAACACACCGTATTTCAAGCAGATTGCCAGGACAACACACGTATTTCCAAGCAGATTGCCAGGACAACACACCGTATTTCCAAGCAGATTGCCAGGACAACACACTCGTATTTCCAAGCAGATTGCCAGGACAACACACCGTATTTCCAAGCAGATTGCCAGGACAACACACCGTATTTCCAAGCAGATTGCCAGGACAACACACCGTATTTCCAAGCAGATTGCCAGGACAACACACCGTATTTCCAAGCAGATTGCCAGGACAACACACCGTATTTCCAAGCAGATTGCCAGGACAACACACCGTATTTCCAAGCAGATTGCCAGGACAACACACCGTATTTCCAAGCAGATTGCCAGGACAACACACCGTATTTCCAAGCAGATTGCCAGGACAACACACCGTATTTCCAAGCAGATTGCCAGGACACACACCGTATTTCCAAGCAGATTGCCAGGACAACACACCGTATTTCCAAGCAGATTGCCAGGACAACACACCGTATTCCAAGCAGATTGCCAGGACAACTACACCGTATTTCCAAGCAGATTGCCAGGACAACACACCGTATTTCCAAGCAGATTGCCAGGACAACACACCGTATTTCCAAGCAGATTGCCAGGACAACACACCGTATTTCCAAGCAGATTGCCAGGGCAACACACCGTAGTTCCAAGCAGATTGCCAGGGCAACACACCGTAGTTCCAAGCAGATTGCCAGGACAACACACCGTATTTCCAAGCAGATTGCCAGGACAACACACCGTATTTCCAAGCAGATTGCCAGGACAACACACCGTAGTTCCAAGCAGATTGCCAGGACAACACACCGTATTTCCAAGCAGATTGCCAGGACAACACACCGTATTTCCAAGCAGATTGCCAGGACAACACACCCGTATTTCAAGCAGATTGCCAGGACAACACACCGTATTTCAAGCAGATTGCCAGGACAACACACCGTATTTCCAAGCAGATTGCCAGGACAACACACCGTATTTCCAAGCAGATTGCCAGGACAACACACGTATTTCCAAGCAGATTGCCAGGACAACACACCGTATTTCCAAGCAGATTGCCAGGACAACACACCGTATTTCAAGCAGATTGCCAGGACAACACACCGTATTTCCAAGCAGATTGCCAGGACAACACACCGTATTTCCAAGCAGATTGCCAGGACAACACACCGTATTTCCAAGCAGATTGCCAGGACAACACACCGTAGTTCCAAGCAGATTGCCAGGACAACACACCGTATTTCCAAGCAGATTGCCAGGACAACACATCGTATTTCCAAGCAGATTGCCAGGACAACACACCGTAGTTCCAAGCAGATTGCCAGGACAACACACCGTATTTCCAAGCAGATTGCCAGGACAACACACCGTAGTTCCAAGCAGATTGCCAGGACAACACACCGTATTTCCAAGCAGATTGCCAGGACAACACACCGTAGTTCCAAGCAGATTGCCAGGACAACACACCGTATTTCCAAGCAGATTGCCAGGACAACACACCGTAGTTCCAAGCAGATTGCCAGGGCCTAAATGTTCCTTACTCAAACAGTCAGGCCACTATTTATCAATAATTGGTTCATTTATTTTTCACATTTTATATTCACATTAACGAAGGATTTGACAACTTTTAGCTTCTTTGACATATACACACACGGGCGAGCAAGCACACACACACACACACACACACACACACACACACATTTAACTGGGTATCGTGAGTAATTTTTCTGATGATATTGAAAGGCATTGGCCTCCATGACAAACCATCTGTAAACAATATCAATTAAAACAGCCTTTGCTAAATGTTGTTATGTTTAGAGGCAATAATCCCTAACCAGGGATTCAACTGTGGGTAATAGAGGGATCAGTATTAGTGGAGTACTAGACACACATGCGGGGTGCGTTCACAGGCAGGCAGGGTTTACAGTAATACAGCAGGACAGGATTGTATGAGATCTGGGTCAGGCCGTGTTTCCTAACTCTGCACCATATGGCTATGTGCTGGGACCACTGAGGAATAGAGGCAAATGCAGAGAGGGGTCTGTCTGTCTCCTCTATGGGGATAGCCCTCAGTCTGAACATAGGGGTCTGTCTGTCTCCTCTATGGGGATAGCCCTCAGTCTGAACATAGGGGTCTGTCTGTCTCCTCTATGGGGATAGCCCTCAGTCTGAACATAGGGGTCTGTCTGTCTCCTCTGGGGATAGCCCTCAGTCTGAACATAGGGGTCTGTCTGTCTCCTCTATGGGGATAACCCTCAGTCTGAACATAGGGGTCTGTCTGTCTCCTCTATGGGGATAGCCCCGAGTCTGAACATAGGGGGTCTGTCTGTCTCCTCTATGGGATAACCCTCAGTCTGAACATAGGGGTCTGTCTGTCTCCTCTATGGGGATAGCCCTGAGTCTGAACATAGGGGTCTGTCTGTCTCCTCTATGGGGATAGCCCTGAGTCTGAACATAGGGGTCTGTCTGTCTCCTCTATGGGGATAGCCCTGAGTCTGAACATAGGGGTCTGTCTGTCTCCTCTATGGGGATAGCCCTGAGTCTGAACATAGGGGTCTGTCTGTCTCCTCTATGGGGATAGCCCTGAGTCTGAACATAGGGGGTCTGTCTGTCTCCTCTATGGGGGATAACCCTCAGTCTGAACATAGGGGGTCTGTCTGTCTCCTCTATGGGGATAGCCCTGAGTCTGAACATAGGGGTCTGTCTGTCTCCTCTATGGGGATAGCCCTCAGTCTGAACATAGGGGTCTCTCTGTGTAATTGTTTTCCTGTGGTCCAGAGTTTTTCCTGATCTGGTAGCAGGCTAACCTAACCATCTCTGGACCCTAGTTGGAAGCGTCAATCATGTTTATATTAAAAAGGCATAACCACCTGAAGTTTGAGTATAAACCAAATTTGATGACATTCGCATTTGGACCAAAACTAATAGGCTACATGCTGTGAATTGTTGCATTACACAAGAGTGTAATACAGTTTGGTTGCATTATTCAATGGTGTAAAAATGTATATTTGAGAAGAAAAGTGCCTATTAAAAGTGGGTATTAACACGGGGTAACTGGGATCTCCGGAATCTCTGTCCAGGGAACACTTCGAACACATTTACCCCCAAAATTAAATGACAAGACTCGGAAATTACAACATGTTCCCCCAATGTGGCACTAGCCTGAGGTTTCCCCCTACATACAGGTCCAGGATCAGCTTCCCCTTCCCCAATCCTAACCTTAACCAGTAGTTGGGGGGAAATGCAAAACTGACCCAGGATCAGCATCTAGGGGCAACTTCACCCTACTCCCACGGTGGGAAAGAGGGTTGAGCTTGGCATGTAACGATGACGTCGGTCTGGGACCGTTTACTCTTGTTGTTTTCATTGGCTGTTACATACGTCTTCCTTTTTAAAGGTCAGTAGCAGAAAGGGCTCTTTGGTGCAGTTAATTAAACCCTACAGGAAAACCCCTGCAGTACAGCCTATAAAAGAACGTGTGCGCTATTTGAGCTGTCATCGTGACTCTTCAGACAGTCACTCATTTGATACTGCTATTGCACAGTTCACTACATAGGCATCTCTGCCACAGGGATTGATCACAGACATGAAGTGTTGGGGGGGGGGGAGTGTTGCTGAGATAATGTTTTCTCCCTGAGCTGCTGACGACTATTTTTGCCCACTCATACAGGAGTAATAAAGGCCCAGTGACCAAATAAATAAATAAAATATAAATATATATTTTTTTCATTGTGATTGCAGCACCCTCAGCACACCTGCTTCCTGTGGCTATGCCTAGTGGCACAGCCAAGCCCGCTTCCTTGGGGAAAGCCCTGGCATAGTGACGATATCTTGGTTTCAAATGCTTTAAATGGGCACTTCCAATTTTTGCGGAATTTCCCAGGACTCTCTGGGTAAATATGAATATTTGCGGTATTGAAACTTGGTATATTTTCGGGAAAATAATCCCTAGCGGCTAGTGAGATGTGGCGTTGCCAGCCACAGTGAAAGACAAGACAAGAATGTCATGTGAATTGAAAAAAGTTGCATTTTCTTTTCGCCACCCTGCTCTTCCGGCTCTCATTCATATCTCATAGAGGGAATTGGGCCTAACTTTGGAAACAAATCTATTTCACACCAGCAGTGTTAGGGTCTATTCCAGTTCCATCCAGTCAATTCAGGAAGTAAACTGAAATTCAAATTTTCCTCATTTCAGTTTATTTCTTGACTTTATTTCTTGACCCTGCCTACCCCTGCCTACCCCTACCTAACCCTGCCTACCCCTGCCTACCATGTGTTACAGTGTGTTTCATATTGACACATCACTAACTCAGCTCATGGGTTCAGCTAAAATAATAACATTAAAAAAGGGGCTTAAATGCTTATCCCTGCATGGCCTGTAAATACAGTAAATACCAGGGTGATTAGAAGTGATCCTAACCCCCAGAGAGGCCCTCCCACTGGCCCTGTGGTCCCCAGCCGCCACCCCCTCTCCCTGGGGGAGGATGCAAGGTGAGACCCAGGACCAGGATTAGAGCCCAGGCCTAATTTCCCTAGCCATAGCAGCTGCTGGACGCTGGCCACTTCATTTATATAAGTAGCATTAGCGCTAGTATTAGCGTAATGTAATTGCAGCTATTTGATTATTAATTGAAGTTGGTTAAGCTAAGTAGCTCTTTGGCTAAATGGAAAATGATTAGTTTTTGGTCACTGCTATCGGTGTTGGAATGGAACACCATTTTGAGAAGTGGGTTTGTGTGTGTGTGTGTGTGTGTGTACATTTGTGTGTGTGTGTGTGTGTGTCCTCTGCTCTGCGTTGGGGCCCGTTTAATTTCATATGCCTGGGTTCACCTTGACACATCGACACCACAGCTATCTCGTTAATTACACACACACACACACACACACACACACACACACACACACACACACACACACACACAGAGATAGAGCTTATATATTGTGAATTTTGTAGCTTTTCGACTCTCTAATCCCCCTAAGCATGGAAAACATGAGGCGATAATGTAATTACATTAGACAAACTAACAGCTCAGAATACCGGAAGTCTAAGGTCCCTGTAAGACTGGCTCTGAATGAAGAGACACAGTCTTCCAGGGACACACTATCACACCATCTTATGTCCTCTGTGGGTTACAGAGTTAAGACTGTAATAAAACTGGGATCCTTTCCACTGGAAGCTGCAATATGGTGTGAGCCATTCAACTGGCACAGAAGAGAGCAGGTTACAACTCTGTCACCTCTCAGTTAGAGTGTATTGAGGACGAACTCAGATACACAGTTCTGGATCAGATACCATCTAATGGTCGCCTCTTGCCTCACCCCAGCAGGGCCTTTTCTGGTGTATTGTTCTTCCATGATATCAGTCAGTATTTCTCCTGTCCAGCCATGAGTGAATTAGGAAGAGGGATATTTCATAATA
>NW_025536387.1:32500-60182 GCF_020615455.1 Coregonus clupeaformis
CCCTGAGCTGACTAGGTGAACAATCTGTCGATGTGCCCTTGAGCAAGCTACTCAACCCTAATTTGCTCCTGTAAGTCACTATGGATAAGAGCGTCTGCTAAATTGTGAATGTACCAGCGCCTCAAATGTCCTACTGCTTCAGTTCCTGTTCCTCTTATAGAATATTAGCTCAAAAATATTGTGGAGCTTCTGTACCTAAATATAAACAGTACCGGAACTCAAAATGAGTACCGGAACCTATTTCAGTCCAAGTCAAGCACTGGTGATTGTCTTTTCTAAGTGTTGAAACACGGAGGGATGTCACAGAGAGCTGATGTCATGTATGTATCCTCCAGACGGAGATGACCGAGGCCAGAGACCTGATGGTGGAGGCTAACACTCAGGAATATGCCTTCAACTTCCTGCAGCAGTCTCTGAAGAATAAGATACAGGATGCCGAGGTACAGTACAGGCTTCTCTATAATCAGAATCTACCACAGACCTGTCAGTTAGCTGAACCTATTCTACCACAGACCTGTCAGTTAGCTGGACCTATTCTACCACATACCTGTCAGTTAGCTGGACCTATTCTACCACAGACCTGTCAGTTAGCTGGGCCTATTCTACCACAGACCTCAGTCAGTTAGCTGGACCTATTCTACCACAGACCAGTCAGTTAGCTGGGCCTATTCTACCACAGACCTGTCAGTTAGCTGGACCTATTCTACCACATACCTGTCAGTTAGCTGGACCTATTCTACCACAGACCTGTCAGTTAGCTGGGCCTATTCTACCACAGACCTCAGTCAGTTAGCTGGACCTATTCTACCACAGACCAGTCAGTTAGCTGGGCCTATTCTACCACAGACCTGTCAGTTAGCTGGACCTATTCTACCACAGACCTGTCAGTTAGCTGGACCTATTCTACCACAGACCTGTCAGTTAGCTGGGCCTATTCTACCACAGACCTCAGTCAGTTAGCTGGACCTATTCTACCACAGACCAGTCAGTTAGCTGGGCCTATTCTACCACAGACCTGTCAGTTAGCTGGACCTATTCTACCACAGACCTCAGTCAGTTAGCTGGACCTATTCTACCACAGACCTGTCAGTTAGCTGAACCTATTCTACCACAGACCTGTCAGTTAGCTGGGCCTATTCTACCACAGACCTCAGTCAGTTAGCTGGACCTATTCTACCACAGACCTGTCAGTTAGCTGGGCCTATTCTACCACAGACCTGTCAGTTAGCTGGACCTATTCTACCACAGACCTGTCAGTTAGCTGAACCTATTCTACCACAGACCTGTCAGTTAGCTGGACCTATTCTACCACAGACCTCAGTCAGTTAGCTGGACCTGTTCTACCACAGACCTCAGTCAGTTAGCTGGGCCTATTCTACCACAGACCTCAGTCAGTTAGCTGGGCCTATTCTACCACAGACCTCAGTCAGTTAGCTGGGCCTATTCTACCACAGACCTCAGTCAGTTAGCTGGGCCTATTCTACCACAGACCTCAGTCAGTTAGCTGGACCTATTCTACCACAGACCTGTCAGTTAGCTGAACCTATTCTACCACAGACCTGTCAGTTAGCTGGGCCTATTCTACCACAGACCTCAGTCAGTTAGCTGGGCCTATTCTACCACAGACCTGTCAGTTAGCTGGGCCTATTCTACCACAGACCTCAGTCAGTTAGCTGGGCCTATTCTACCACAGACCTGTCAGTTAGCTGGGCCTATGTGTTTGCCCTGACCCTGTGTGAGCCCCTCTGTGCATCCAGAAATGGCACCCTGTTCCCTATTAGTGCACTATGTAGCGAGTAGGGTTCCATTTCAGCCCCAGCCTCTGTGCCTGTCCCACATCATGTGTATCTGTCCCCCTATAGGAGGCACTAGAGAAGCAGTCGCTCCATGCCCAGGGCCTGTCGGAGAAGCTGTGGCTGTCTGAGAGACAGTTGGAGGAGCTAGAGGTGGACAAGGAGACACGGGACAAGAGGACATCAGAGCTCAGCGACACCGTCTTCAGACTGGAGATTGAGGTACAGTTACGGTGTTATACTCATACGTGTAGTAAAGTCTGTGTGTGTGTGTGTGTGTGTGTGTGTGTGTGTGTGTGTGTGTGTGTGTGTGTGTGTGTGAGAGAGAGATCAGAGTCAGTCTTCAGACTGGAGACTGAGGTACAGTACTGTTCACTTTACACACCTATAATGTAGCTTCAAGGGTTGTGGTTAATTCCGCAAATTAAATTCTAATTAAATTCCCTCTCCCTGTAAATTACATTTAATACTAATCAAAGTCCAGGACAGTCTTTAAATTCAGAGATAATACATTTCCACTCAATTCCATTGTTAGGTATTCAAATTAAATTCCCTCAGGCTTTCAGGGAATATAGAAATACTAGTTGAAATTATTTAAAACAAATCATGCAGTACTTTTGTTATATTAAATCCATTAATTCCATTAACTGGGAAATGAACAACTATTAAATTCCAATTCAGTTAAATTCCAAATATTTGTAATTTTTTTTTACAATTACAATTAATTCCAATTAAAACATTCCAAACATTCTAATTCCAATTCAATTCCAACTCCATAACTTGAAGATTGTTGAAATTTGAAATTGAATTAGTGTAACATTTTCGTGTTGATTCAGGAGTTACATGAACTCTGTAAGTGTTAAATTAACACTCATTGGTGTAAAATAACCCCAGTGTTAAAACAAAACCACACCCATCATTATCATATTTCCCAGCATGCTCTATTGCAGGTAGATTTTTTTGTTTGTTTCAATATCTATGTTTTTGCATGTACATTGATTGATTAATTAATCTTATGCCACTCAAATATAAATAACATAAATGTTTCTAAACTAATCCAATCTGTTAGTTGGACTTGTTCCCGTTACTGTAATGGTTGTTCCAGTTTAGATAGTTGAGGTAGCCTCATATCTTAGTCTTCCCAATCCTGTCAGTCATTCTAAATGCAGGTTGCGGGTGAATAAAACATTCTAAATGTTGGATAGCCCCACTCTGGCTGGATTCCAATAGGAATTACACATCCCTTTGCAAGCCAGCATAAAGTGACTTGCAGGCCTGATGTGGTCTGTAAACCATGACTTTCAGACCACCGTATTAGGGTAAAACTAGGCCCTCAAAATACTGCCTCATGAAATATGTGTTGTGTTGTAAGGAATTAAATTTTTTATGATAACATATTCGCTTGTGGATCTCACTTGGTGAAGGCCACAGGACTGAAAATGAATGAATGCAACAACCGTGTCACTAACAAACACAGTCATGGGTGGTAACTCTACAATTCACTCAAGGTCAAGGCCCTCTGGGAAATATGCAAATAAGGCTTGGCACTAAGCGTTGTGTTAATTTAACACTGAAAAGGGCAGACCCGTATAGACACTGGACCAGTGTTAAATGGAACACTCTCAGTTGTTGATTTAACCCTGGAGAGTTTCCTGTGTATATGTGCGTGACGTTATCGTCCCTCTCCCTCCACAGCTAGGAGAGGCCCTACAGAAAGCCACCCAGGCCTCAGCAGAGCTCAGTCTGCACCCAGAAGCTACGAGATGACGCCCTGCTGAGGGTGGAGGAGCTGGAAGAGACTCTACTGGAGAGGGGTCAGGAACTGCAGACAGCCCAACAGACTGTCAGCCTCCTGCAGGGACAGGTACAATACTGACCAGGGTTATAAAGGCCTTACAGTTAGGGTTAGGGGGTTAGGGTTAGGTATACAGGTAGATAAGGACATAGATCTTACAGGCCCTGGTCACCATGCATGGCGTAGGCCTTAATAAAGTCAAAGGCAGATCATTTGCGCATGAGATTTACTTTTTGAAAGTAATTTCTGCTTAAGCCGACACCCATGTGTTTACAGCAATCGGGATTGTGTCGCCTACTTCACCCACACTGTAAAATGTGTGTCCATATGTGATTTTTCTGATTTACATATGAGTATAATATTCTTTATTACACTCCGTGTGTTGTATATATTTATTACACTATGTTATACTCTGTCAGGTGTCAGGTAGGCTGATAGATAACTGTATGTGTTGTCATCAGGTGTCAGGTAAACTGATAGATAACTGTATGTGTTGTCATCAGGTGTCAGGTAAACTGATAGATAACTGTATGTGTTGTCATCAGGTGTCAGGTAAACTGATAGATAACTGTATGTGTTGTCATCAGGTGTCAGGTAAACTGATAGATAACTGTATGTGTTGTCATCAGGTGTCAGGTAAACTGATAGATAACTGTATGTGTTGTCATCAGGTGTCAGGTAAGCTGATAGATAACTGTATGTGTTGTCATCAGGTGTCAGGTAAACTGATAGATAACTGTATGTGTTGTCATCAGGTGTCAGGTAAACTGATAGATAACTGTAACGATCCCGGCTGTCTGAGTCGGGTCCTGGTCGTAATCTCCAGTTTCCCGAGGGTTCGGGAACGCTCCGGGGAGCGCTCTGGTTTCCGCACCTGCTTCCCATTAGCAATCTGCACACCTGGGCCTAATCAGCACCTTTCTTAGGCTCTGGCCCAACATCCAGTTCCTGCCGGATCGTTAGCCATGAACATCACACGTCCGGAACCTTCACCCCACCTCTGCCTGATGGTCGGCGGCTGCCGAGCCATCACTGGACCTTGCACTGCACCCCCAACTACATCTCCACTTGTTCCCGGCGGTCGTCAAACTGCCCGGCTCGCTAAAGTTGGGAGGACTTTTAGCGAGCCAGTTTCAACCTCTCAGTACCTCTGTCAGACCCCGCTTCCCGGCTACCCTTGTGAACAGGAATCAGAGCTTAGCGCTTAACGCTTTTATCGATTCAGGTGCCGATGGAAGCTTTCTTGATGCCGAGTTGGTGGAACAGCTGGGGCTTTCCAAGGAGCAATTGCCGGAAGCCATTGAAGCGACCACTCTGAACGGCAGTAGTCTGGCACGTATCACGATGAGGACTGAACCGGTTAAGATGCGGTTGTCGGGGAATCATTCTGAGATGATTTCATTTTTCATTCTGCCGTCTTCCCATGTTCCTCTGGTCCTTGGATACCCCTGGCTGAAGGAACACAATCCCACGTTCGATTGGGTGACGGGCAAGGTAACGAGTTGGAGCCTTGATTGTCATGCTAACTGTCTCAAGACTGCCTGCCCCCATTCGGTTCCCAGTCAGGTGATTGAGGCTAAACCCCCAGATTTGTCCCTGGTTCCCGAGACATATCACGATCTGGGGGAAGTTTTCAGTAAGCAGAAGGCTCTGTCACTTCCTCCCCCACCGACCATATGATTGTGCCATCAACCTGGTTCCTGGAGCTGTCTACCCCAAGGGAAGGTTATACAGTATCTCCCGACCTGAACGTGAGGCGTTGGAGACCTACATCAAGGAGTCCCTAGCTGCTGGTCTCGTTTCGTCCCTCGTCATCACCCCTGGGGGCAGGTTTCTTCTTTGTGGGAAAGAAGGATGGCTCTCTTCGACCGTGTATTGACTATCGGGGGTTGAATGACATCACGGTCAAGAACAAGTATCCCCTGCCCTTGATGAGTTCTGCCTTCGACTCCTTACAGGGGTGCTACGGTGTTCACCAAGCTAGACCCTACGCAATGCGTATCACCTGGTCCGGATCAGAGAGGGGGACGAGTGGTTGACGGGTTTCAATACACCGATGGGTCACTCGAGTATCAGGTGATGCCGCTTTGGACTGACCAATGCTCCAGCGGTATTCCAGAGTATGGTGAACGACGTCCTGAGAGATATGATCGGTCTCTTCGTGTTTGTTTACCTGGATGACATTCTGATCTTCTCGAAGGAACCTTCCGACCACGTCCAGCATGTCCGGCAGGTTCTGCAGCGATTGTTGGAGAATCGCCTGTTCGTGAAGGCCGAGAAGTGCGAGTTTCACGCCCACACTACATCCTTTCTCGGGTACATCATCTCCAGGGGTGAGATTAGGATGGATCAGGAGAAGGTTAGAGCGGTTCTGGAATGGGCCCAGCCCGGTACGAGATTGCAACTCCAGAGATTTTTGGGGTTTGCGAATTTCTACCGCAGATTCATCCGGGATTACAGCCGTGTGGCCGCCTCCATTAACTGCCTTGACTTCCAGCATCAGGACCTTCAAGTGGAATCCGGAGGCGGATCGAGCGTTTCGGATTTGAAGAGGCGATTCACCAACGCACCGATTCTCTCTCAACCGGACACGGCCCGTCAGTTCGTCGTTGAAGTGGACGCGTCTGATGTGGGAGTTGGCGCCATCTGTCGCAGCGATGCTCCACGGACAGTAAACTCCATCCCTGCGCCTACTACTCGTCGCCGCCGCCTGCGGAGAGGAATTACGATGTGGGTAACCGGGAGCTTCTCGCGGTGAAACTTGCCTTGGAGGAGTGGCGCCACTGGTTGGAGGGGCGGAGCAACCGTTTATTGTCTGGACTGACCACAAGAATCTTGCTTACGTGCAATCGGCTAAACGCCTCAACTCCCGTCAGGCCAGGTGGGCGTTGTTTTTCGGACGATTCAAGTTTGTCCTGACGTTCCGACCTGGATCTAAGAACGGCAAGGCGGACGCCTTGTCCCGGATGTTCTCCAAGACGGAGGAGAGTGGGTCCAAGACCGAGACAATTCTCCCCGGAACTGCGTCGTGGGAGCAGTTATGTGGAGGATTGAGGAGGAGGTGCTGGCGGCCCTTCGGACTCAGCCCGGTCCCGTAACGGTCCACCCGGTCGGTTGTTTGTGCCTGAGTCGGTTCGTCCTGCTGTTCTCAAATGGTCCCACGCCAGTAAGATGGCTTGTCACCCTGGCGTGGCTCGGACAATGGCGTTTCTTCGCAGACGTTTTTGGTGGCCTGCCATGGCCGAGGATACTCGGGTTTTGTGGCTGCCTGTCCAGTGTGTGCGCAGAATAAGAGTACCAATCGGCCCAGCTCTGGACTACTTCACCCCCTTCCTATTCCCCGGCGTCCATGGTCGCATCTGGCCCTGGACTTCGTCACGGGGTTGCCCGCTTCTGAGGGGAACACGGTCGTTCTGACTATCGTGGACAGGTTCAGCAAGTTCGCCCACTTTGTGCCTATTGCCAAGCTTCCCTCTGCCTCGGAGACGTGAGATCCTGGTCAGGGAGGTTTTCAGGGTCCACGGTTTGCCCAGTGATATCGTTTCCGACCGTGGCCCTCAGTTTACCTCTGCTGTCTGGAAGTCCTTCTGTTTGGCCATTGGAGCTACAGTCAGTCTCACATCTGGTTTTCACCCCCAATCCAATGGTCAGGGCGGAGAGAGCCAACCAGAAGATGGAATCCACGCTACGCTGTCTGGTCTCTTCCAACCCCACCTCCTGGGCCTCTCAGTTGCCTTGGGTTGAGTATGCCCACAATACTCTCCCTACATCTGCCACTGGGATGTCTCCCTTCCAGTGCCTGTATGGCTACCAACCTCCCCTGTTCCCTTCTCAGGAGAAGGAGCTCTCTGTGCCTTCTGTTCAGGCCCATATTCGTCGTTGCCACCGGACCTGGCATCGGGCCAGAAAGGCACTCCTTAGAGGGTTCGGACCGGTATCAGCTCCAGGCGAATCGTCGCCGGACCCCCCGCTCCCACCTATACCATCGGAGATAGGGTTTGGTTGGCCACACGGGGATCTTCCGTTACGGACTGAGTCTAGGAAGTTGTTACCGAGTTTATTGGTCCGTTTGTGGTGGAGAAGGTGATCAATCCAGTGGCAGTGCGACTCAAACTACCGAGGACGCTCAGAGTCCATCCCACCTTTCATGTCTCCTGCCTCAAGCCTGTCTTCCTCAGTCCTCTGTTGCCTCCTCCGCCTCCCCCTCCTCCTCCTCGGATGATCGGAGGTGGTCCTGCCTACACGGTGCGTCGCATTATGGATTCCAGACGGCGGGGCCGGGGTTTCCAGTATCTCGTGGACTGGGAGGGGTATGGTCCTGAAGAGAGGAGTTGGATTCCGCGGCGACAGGTCCTAGATGCGGATCTCATCAGGGACTTTTACCGCCTCCATCCTGGCGCTCCGGGAGTCCGCCCGGTGGCGTTCTCGGAGGGGGGTACTGTAACGATCCCGGCTGTCTGAGTCGGGTCCTGGTCGTAATCTCCAGTTTCCCGAGGGTTCGGGAACGCTCCGGGGAGCGCTCTGGTTTCGCACCTGCTTCCCATTAGCAATCTGCACACCTGGGCCTAATCAGCACCTTTCTTAGGCTCTGGCCCAACATCCAGTTCCTGCCGGATCGTTAGCCATGAACATCACACGTCCGGAACCTTCACCCCACCTCTGCCTGATGGTCGGCGGCTGCCGAGCCATCACTGGACCTTGCACTGCACCCCCAACTACTCATCCACGCCGCCCGCTCTGTCCCTGGAATATTCTGCACCTTTTGTTTGTATCCGAAGAAACCCTCACTTTCGTTCAACTCTCCTTGTCCTGGTCTGCTTTTGGGTTCTGGCTGAGGGAACTGTGACAGATAACTGTATGTGTTGTCATCAGGTGTCAGGTAAACTGATAGATAACTGTATGTGTTGTCATCAGGTGTCAGGTAAGCTGATAGATAACTGTATGTGTTGTCATCAGGTGTCAGGTAAACTGATAGATAACTGTATGTGTTGTCATCAGGTGTCAGGTAAGCTGATAGATAACTGTATGTGTTGTCATCAGGTGTCAGGTAAGCTGATAGATAACTGTATGTGTTGTCATCAGGTGTCAGGTAAACTGATAGATAACTGTATGTGTTGTCATCAGGTGTCTGGTAAGCTGATAGATAACTGTATGTGTTGTCATCAGGTGTCAGGTAAACTGATAGATAACTGTATGTGTTGTCATCAGGTGTCAGGTAAGCTGATAGATAACTGTATGTGTTGTCATCAGGTGTCAGGTAGGCTGATAGATAACTGTATGTGTTGTCATCAGGTGTCAGGTAAGCTGATAGATAACTGTATGTGTTGTCATCACGTGTCAGGTAAACTGATAGATAACTGTATGTGTTGTCATCAGGTGTCAGGTAAGCTGATAGATAACTGTATGTGTTGTCATCAGGTGTCAGGTAAACTGATAGATAACTGTATGTGTTGTCATCAGGTGTCAGGTAAGCTGATAGATAACTGTATGTGTTGTCATCAGGTGTCAGGTAAGCTGATAGATAACTGTATGTGTTGTCATCAGGTGTCAGGTAAACTGATAGATAACTGTATGTGTTGTCATCAGGTGTCTGGTAAGCTGATAGATAACTGTATGTGTTGTCATCAGGTGTCAGGTAAACTGATAGATAACTGTATGTGTTGTCATCAGGTGTCAGGTAAGCTGATAGATAACTGTATGTGTTGTCATCACGTGTCAGGTAAGCTGATAGATAACTGTATGTGTTGTCATCAGGTGTCAGGTAAGCTGATAGATAACTGTATGTGTTGTCATCACGTGTCAGGTAAACTGATAGATAACTGTATGTGTTGTCATCAGGTGTCAGGTAAGCTGATAGATAACTGTATGTGTTGTCATCACGTGTCAGGTAAACTGATAGATAACTGTATGTGTTGTCATCAGGTGTCAGGTAAGCTGATAGATAACTGTATGTGTTGTCATCACGTGTCAGGTAAACTGATAGATAACTGTATGTGTTGTCATCAGGTTTCAGGTAAGCTGATAGATAACTGTATGTGTTGTCATCAGGTGTCAGGTAAGCTGATAGATAACTGTATGTGTTGTCATCAGGTGTCAGGTAAACTGATAGATAACTGTATGTGTTGTCATCAGGTGTCAGGTAAACTGATAGATAACTGTATGTGTTGTCATCAGGTGTCAGGTAAACTGATAGATAACTGTATGTGTTGTCATCAGGTGTCAGGTAAGCTGATAGATAACTGTATGTGTTGTCATCAGGTGTCAGGTAAACTGATAGATAACTGTATGTGCTGTCATCAGGTGTCAGGTAAAGTAGCTGATAGATAACTGTATGTGTTGTCATCAGGTGTCAGGTAAACTGATAGATAACTGTATGTGTTGTCATCAGGTGTCAGGTAAACTGATAGATAACTGTATGTGTTGTCATCAGGTGTCAGGTAAACTGATAGATAACTGTATGTGCTGTCATCAGGTGTCAGGTAAGCTGATAGATAACTGTATGTGTTGTCATCAGGTGTCAGGTAAACTGATAGATAACTGTATGTGTTGTCATCAGGTGTCAGGTAAGCTGATAGATAACTGTATGTGTTGTCATCAGGTGTCAGGTAAGCTGATAGATAACTGTATGTGCTGTCATCAGGTGTCAGGTAAACTGATAGATAACTGTATGTGTTGTCATCAGGTGTCAGGTAAGCTGATAGATAAGGAGCGGTCCCTGGAGGAGGAGATCCAGCTGAGGGAGAGAGTCCAGCTGCAGTGGAAGCAGGCAGAGAGGAGCGTAGAGGACCTCACGATAGAGCTACAGACTGCTGCACAGACCAAGGAGGACCAGGCCAAGCAACTCAAACAGGCTCAGGTAGGTACAGACAGAGAGCACCATAACCCCTAACCTTAACCCAGTCTAAAGAGGACCTGGCCAAGCAACTCAAACAGGCTCAGGTAGGTACAGACAGAGAGCACCATAACCCCTAACCTTAACCCAGTCTAAAGAGGACCTGGCCAAGCAAGATATACTGTAGATATAGAGAGAGTAGACAGTATGAACCGTGGGAGATATACTGTAGATATAGAGAGAGTAGACAGTATGAACTGTGGGAGATATACTGTAGATATAAGAGAGTAGACTTTATGAACCGTGGGAGATATACTGTAGATATAGAGAGAGTAGACAGTATGAACCGTGGGAGATATACTGTAGATATAGAGAGAGTAGACTTTATGAACCGTGGGAGATATACTGTATATATAGAGTAGACAGTATGAACCGTGGGAGATATACTGTAGATATAGAGAGAGTAGACAGTATGAACCGTGGGAGATATACTGTAGATATAGAGAGAGTAGACAGTATGAACCGTGGGAGATATACTGTAGATATAGAGAGAGTAGACTTTATGAACCGTGGGAGATATACTGTAGATATAGAGAGAGTAGACAGTATGAACCGTGGGAGATATACTGTAGATATAGAGAGAGTAGACAGTATGAACCGTGGGAGATATACTGTAGATATAGAGAGAGTAGACAGTATGAACCGTGGGAGATATACTGTAGATATAGAGAGAGTAGACTTTATGAACCGTGGGAGATATACTGTAGATATAGAGAGAGAGTAGACAGTATGAACCGTGGGAGATATACTGTAGATATAGAGAGAGTAGACCGTATGAACTGTGGGAGATATACTGTAGATATAGAGAGAGTAGACAGTATGAACCGTGGGAGATATACTGTAGATATAGAGAGAGTAGACAGTATGAACCGTGGGAGATATACTGTAGATATAGAGAGAGTAGACAGTATGAACCGTGGGAGATATACTGTAGATATAGAGAGAGTAGACAGTATGAACCGTGGGAGATATACTGTAGATATAGAGAGAGTAGACTTTATGAACCGTGGGAGATATACTGTAGATATAGAGAGAGTAGACTTTATGAACCGTGGGAGATATACTGTAGATATAGAGAGAGTAGACTTTATGAACCGTGGGAGATATACTGTAGATATAGAGAGAGTAGACAGTATGAACCGTGGGAGATATACTGTAGATATAGAGAGAGTAGACAGTATGAACCGTGGGAGAGATACTGTAGATATAGAGAGAGTAGACAGTATGAACCGTGGGAGATATACTGTAGATATAGAGAGAGTAGACAGTATGAACCATGGGAGATATACTGTAGATATAGAGAGTAGACAGTATGAACCGTGGGAGATATACTGTAGATATAGAGAGAGTAGACAGTATGAACCGTGGGAGATATACTGTAGATATAGAGAGAGTAGACAGTATGAACCGTGGGAGATATACTGTAGATATAGAGAGAGTAGACAGTATGAACCGTGGGAGATATACTGTAGATATGAGAGAGAGTAGACAGTATGAACCGTGGGAGATATACTGTAGATATAGAGAGAGTAGACAGTATGAACCGTGGGAGATATACTGTAGATATAGAGAGAGTAGACAGTATGAACCGTGGGAGATATACTGTAGATATAGAGAGAGTAGACAGTATGAACCGTGGGAGATATACTGTAGATATAGAGAGAGTAGACAGTATGAACCGTGGGAGATATACTGTAGATATAGAGAGAGTAGACAGTATGAACCGTGGGAGATATACTGTAGATATAGAGAGAGTAGACCGTATGAACCGTGGGAGATATACTGTAGATATAGAGAGAGTAGACAGTATGAACCGTGGGAGATATACTGTAGATATAGAGAGGGTAGACAGTATGAACCGTGGGAGATATACTGTAGATATAGAGAGAGTAGACAGTATGAACCGTGGGAGATATACTGTAGATATAGAGAGAGTAGACAGTATGAACCGTGGGAGATATACTGTAGATATAGAGAGAGTAGACAGTATGAACCGTGGGAGATATACTGTAGATATAGAGAGAGTAGACAGTATGAACCGTGGGAGATATACTGTAGATATAGAGAGAGTAGACAGTATGAACCGTGGGAGATATACTGTAGATATAGAGAGAGTAGACAGTATGAACCGTGGGAGATATACTGTAGATATAGAGAGAGTAGACAGTATGAACCGTGGGAGATATACTGTAGATATAGAGAGAGTAGACAGTATGAACCGTGGGAGATATACTGTAGATATAGAGAGAGTAGACAGTATGAACCGTGGGAGATATACTGTAGATATAGAGAGAGTAGACAGTATGAACCGTGGGAGATATACTGTAGATATAGAGAGAGTAGACAGTATGAACCGTGGGAGATATACTGTAGATATAGAGAGAGTAGACAGTATGAACCGTGGGAGATATACTGTAGATATAGAGAGAGTAGACAGTATGAACCGTGGGAGATATACTGTAGATATAGAGAGAGTAGACAGTATGAACCGTGGGGAGATATACTGTAGATATAGAGAGAGTAGACAGTATGAACCGTGGGAGATATACTGTAGATATAGAGAGAGTAGACAGTATGAACCGTGGGAGATATACTGTAGATATAGAGAGAGTAGACAGTATGAACCGTGGGAGATATACTGTAGATATAGAGAGAGTAGACAGTATGAACCGTGGGAGATCTACTGTAGATATAGAGGTAACTGCCAAATAATGGAAACCCAACATAGTGTCTTAAAAGGGCGTTGGGCCACCACGAGCCGACAGAACAGTTTCAATGCACCTTTAGCATGGATTCTACATGGTGTCTGGAACTCTATTGGAGGGATGTGAAACGATTCTTCCACCAGAAATTCCATCATTTGGTGTTTTGTTGATGGTGGTGGAAAACGCTGTCTCAGGCGCCGCTCCAGAATCTCCCATAAGTGTTCAATTGGGTTGAGATCTGGTGACTGAGACACACACACACACGCACACACAAACGAACACACGCACACGCACACACACACACACGCACACACACACACACGCACACCCACACGCACACACCAACGCACACACAAACGCACACACACATGCACACACGCACGCACACACAAACGCACACACACAACAACACACACACAACAACACACACTATTATGGATCCACATTAGTTCCTGCCGAGGCAGCAGCTACTCTTCCTGGGGTTTATTATGGATCCCCATTAGTTCCTGCCGAGGCAGCAGCTACTCTTCCTGGGGGTTTATTATGGATCCCCATTAGTTCCTGCCAAGGCAGCAGCTACTCTTCCTGGGGTTTATTATGGATCCCCATTAGTTCCTGCCAAGGCAGCAGCTACTCTTCCTGGGGTTTATTATGGATCCCCATTAGTTCCTGCCAAGGCAGCAGCTACTCTTCCTGGGGGTTTATTATGGATCCCCATTAGTTCCTACCATGGTAGCAGCTACTCTTCCTGGGGTTTATTATGGATCCACATTAGTTCCTGCCAAGGCAGCAGCTACTCTTCCTGGGTTTTATTATGGATCCCTATTAGTTCCTGCCAAGGCAGCAGCTACTCTTTCTGGGGTTTATTATGGATCCCCATTAGTTCCTGCCATGGTAGCAGCTACTCTTCCTGGGGTTTATTATGGATCCCCATTAGTTCCTGCCATGGCAGCAGCTACTCTTCCTGGGGTTTATTATGGATCTCCATTAGTTCCTGCCAAGGCAGCAGCTACTCTTCCTGGGGTCCAGCAAAATTAAGGCAGTTATACATTTTAAAAACATGACAATACATCCATAACATATTTCACAACATATTAAGTGTCAAAGCACTTTGTAACAACTGCTGATGTAGAAAATGTGTTATAGATCAATTTGATTGATATATTGATTGGTTGATGTGTTTCTCCTTTCTCCAGGAGAAAGTGATAGATCTTGAGAGCGACCTGGAGGAGATGCAGGACCGTGAACAGAGATGGGCCAGCAGGCACAAGAGAGCCGTCGAGCAGGTACATCTGTCTGCCTACACCTGTCCTCTCATCTCTGACCCCAACACTATGCCACACTGAACCAATGTTTTCTCTGACCCCCAACACTATGCCACACTGAACCAATGTTTTTTATGTTCTCTGTTTACTTCAATTAATATAGTCAAACAACTCATAAATCACAAATATGAAATTGAATCTTCTGGGACTTTAACTGAATCCAGGATTTCTTGACTGATGCCTGGCCAGTGAGGACTAATTTGATTCTGATGTCGATCATGATTCTACAGCATCAAACGGGGACAGGTTTTTTTTTTGAGGATGTGCCCAGTGAGTGTGTAGTATCTATCTAAACAGACGGTTGTGTTCTTCACAGACGGAACAGCTCCAGCTGAAGTTGATCCAGGAGAAAGATGTGAATGAGCAGCTGGACAGTGAGAAGATAATCCTGGAGAGACAGGTACATTACACTAACTACCAGTTCTAACAATGCAGGGACGTCAGCCTGTGGTGTAGCTATGTGATCCATCTATACATCAGTGTTGCATGTGGGCCTAAGGTTGAAGTTGTTGTCCGTTGATGTGATTCATGTTTAGATATGTGCCAAAGCTTTAAAACCCCCTGGCAGCAATGAAAGGCAGAGCTAAACGACCTGTATGAGCCACGTCTGAAAGGTTCCTGTGCTGTGACATTCCTTCCTGTGCTGTCTGAGGGGGGTAACTGTGACATTCCTTCCTGTGCTGTGACATTCCTTCCTGTGCTGTCTGAGGGGGGTAACTGTGACATTCCTTCCTGTGCTGTCTGAGGGGGGTAACTGTGACATTCCTTCCTGTGGTGTCTGAGGGGGGTAACTGTGACATTCCTTCCTGTGGTGTCTGAGGGGGTAACTGTGACATTCCTTCCTGTGCTGTCTGAGGGGGGTAACTGTGACATTCCTTCCTGTGGTGTCTGAGGGGGGTAACTGTGACATTCCTTCCTGTGGTGTGACATTCCTTCCTGTGCTGTCTGAGGGGGGTAACTGTGACATTCCTTCCTGTGGTGTCTGAGGGGGGTAACTGTGACATTCCTTCCTGTGGTGTCTGAGGGGGGTAACTGTGACATTCCTTCCTGTGGTGTACTGCAGGTGCGTGACCTGCGTGTGGAGGTGGAGGAACTTCACAACTCCAGAGTCCAGGATGATGTCATCACTAAGACAGAGAGCCGGGCCAAGGAGCTGGAGAACGCTCTCAGAGTGGAGGAGAGGTGTGTCTCCTATTGTGTCTACGGTCCTAGACAGTGTTTGTTGACTTCTATACGTGAATGGCTTTTGTTCTCCTGTGCAGGAATAAGGTGGTGATGACCAACACCATCGGTAAACTGGAGAGGAAGAACAACGAACTGTCAGATCAGCTGGAGGAGGAACATAAGATCTCTACGGAGCAGAAGGACCTGGTACGACACTTTACAGTTACTAACACTGGGGAGCAGTGGAGATAAGAGCCATGTCAGATGGGGACAGTTACTAACACTAGGGAGCAGTGGAGATAAGAGCCATGTCAGATGGGGACAGTTACTAACACTGGGGAGCAGTAGAGATAAGAGCCATGTCAGATGGGGACAGTTACTAACACTGGGGAGCAGTAGAGATAAGAGCCATGTCAGATGGGGACAGTTACTAACACTAGGGAGCAGTGGAGATAAGAGCCATGTCAGATGGGGACAGTTACTAACACTAGGGAGCAGTGGAGATAAGAGACATGTCAGATGGGGACAGTTACTAACACTGGGGAGCAGTAGAGAGAAGAGGTAGATGGGGACAGCTACTTACACTGGGGATAGTAGATGGAAAAGATGGGATAGTTAATAACACTGGGGGAGCAGGAGATAAGAGCCATGTCAGATGGGGACAGTTACTAACACTGGGGAGCAGTAGAGATAAGAGCCATGTCAGATGGGGACAGTTACTAACACTGGGGAGCAGTAGAGATAAGAGACATGTCAGATGGGGACAGTTACTAACACTGGGGAGCAGTGGAGATAAGAGCCATGTCAGATGGGGACAGTTACTAACACTGGGGAGCAGTGGAGATAAGAGCCATGTCAGATGGGGACAGTTACTAACACTGGGGAGCAGTAGAGATAAGAGCCATGTCAGATGGGGACAGTTACTAACACTGGGGAGCAGTAGAGATAAGAGACATGTCAGATGGGGACAGTTACTAACACTGGGGAGCAGTAGAGATTAGAGCCATGTCAGATGGGGACAGTTACTAACACTGGGGAGCAGTAGAGATAAGAGCCATGTCAGATGGGGACAGTTACTAACACTGGGGAGCAGTGGAGATAAGAGACATGTCAGATGGGGACAGTTACTAACACTGGGGAGCAGTGGAGATAAGAGCCATGTCAGATGGGGACAGTTACTAACACTGGGGAGCAGTAGAGATAAGAGCCATGTCAGATGGGGACAGTTACTAACACTGGGGAGCAGTGGAGATAAGAGCCATGTCAGATGGGGACAGTTACTAACACCGGGGAGCAGTAGAGATAAGAGACATGTCAGATGGGGACAGTTACTAACACTGGGGAGCAGTAGAGATAAGAGACATGTCAGATGGGGACAGTTACTAACACTGGGGAGCAGTGGAGATAAGAGCCATGTCAGATGGGGACAGTTACTAACACTGGGGAGCAGTGGAGATAAGAGCCATGTCAGATGGGGACTGTGAATATTATTTGCAATCATTTGTGTTCCTATAAACAAAAGTTACTTATACTGTGTGCGTAAGATGACTTCCAGGTTCTCTTGCTAAATAATTGTTTAATCAGACAACCCTGCATAAGTAAAGGTTATCCGCGTGAACGTCTGTTATACCTCGGAGTGTTGTGATTAACAACATGTTTAATGTGTAGTTTGATAGATAAATGGTAGCCCTCTGATGTTGATCCACTGACCTATGACCCCTCTCCATCAGATGACCCAGAGGATGCGTTCCCTGAAGCGTCAGCTGAACGAGGCAGAGGAGGAGGCTAGTCGTAGAGAGGCTCAGTACCGCCACACCCAGAGAGAACTGACAGAGGAGAGAGAGACCTCCACCAGGCTACAGAGACAGCTCCTGGACCAGCACCTCCAACTCAAGTATGTGGTTTAGAGAAGAGAGAGAGAGAGAGAGAGAGAGAGAGAGAGAGAGAGAGAGAGAGAGAGAGAGAGAGAGAGAGAGAGAGAGAGAGAGAGAGAGAAGAGAGAGAGAGAGAGAGAGAGAGAGAGAGAGAGAGAGAGAGAAGAGAGAGAGAGAGAGAGAGAGAGAGAGAGAGAGAGAGAGAGAGAGAGAGAGAGAGAGAGAGAGAGAGAGAGAGAGAGAGAGAGAGAGAGAGAGAGAGAGAGAGAGAGAGAGAGAGAGAGAGAGAGAGAGAGAGAGAGAGAGAGAGAGAGAGAGAGAGAGAGAGAGAGAGAGAGAGAGAGAGAGAGAGAGAGAGAGAGAGAGAGAGAGAGAGAGAGAGAGAGAGAGAGAGAGAGAGAGAGAGAGAGAAAAAACAAACTACTGGACACAAACACACACCTTCATTTGATTTGCAGGCGTAAGGAGTCCACCTTGCAAATGAGGCAGACTCTGGAGAAACTGCATCTGGATCTCAGTGTAGATGAGGAGGACCAGGCTGCCTCAGTACCCACCTCCTCCAAGGCTTGAAGAAAATCACCCTTCCAGGATAACAACACCGCACCCCCTCATACTAGTTACAGTCATACCCCCTAATACCACCACTAATAGACTTGACAAGAAACAACACAACACATTCTATACTGGCACCAATACTGTCATTTATCGTACAATACAGTGCCCACAAGTTAAGTGTTCAAACTTTCTTTAGCATCTTTCTCTGTACTATTGAAATGTAAAGCATTCTGTCTCTAGTTCCTGTTTTCCAAAAGCGGTTATGGAAAACAGCTGGTTTTATCTCAATATTAACTCATTTCTGGGTAACAATTAAGTACCTTACTGTGATTGTTTTCAATCAAAATGGTCAAAAAGAAGAAACTAAATTGCTTCTTAGCAAAGAGCAATTTCTCAAACAAGAATTTTGCTAGGACTGTCCTGGAGTGGTCTGAGTGAGGAGTAGCTGTTATTGGCAGAGAGGTTTGGAACTCTTTTTTTATTGGTCTATGAACCAATTTACTGCCTGGTGATGTCACCAGCCAGGCCAAAACTCCATCCCACCAAAACAGGCTGAAATTTCAGGAGGTCTTTTCAAACAGCTCATACACTAAAAGGACATTATCATCATTTTCACTATTTCACAGTATTATTCCAACCTCATAGTGTGGAAATATATATATAAAACACAGGAAAATCATGTGTTTATGTTGGGATGTAAGTGGAAGGGGAAGTTGTAGTGTTGTGATTATTTAGAATCAAATCAAGCTTTATTTATATAGCAGAAGAGATTATGTATATCAAAAATGATATTGAATCAATCTTTCCCTGTACACACAAGTCACGTGTTTTACCAAAGAAAAGGGCTAATATTCATATTATATGATTAAATAGGACTTTGGGTTAAGGCAGTTTGGAGGATTTGGGCAATATTTCCTTCAAATTACCAAATGAATCTGTTGCACTACTGTGTTGGCTTTATAAATATCTTACAGTATTGATATTACATGCTACACTGTACACTTTGTGTTGGTATTACATCATGTGCTACACTTTGGGAAAAGGGAGATTTATTTTATATACAGTATATGAAAAAGCTTTTATTTTACGCCCACTGAGCAGAATGTGGAAGTGTCTTCCATTTGCAATGCTTGAAGGACAGACATACTGTGCATGAATGATTGGACTACAATACAAGCCTATGAATGATTGGACTACAATACAAGCCTGTGAGTGATTGGACTACAATGCAAGCCTATCAATGATTGGACTACAATACAAGCCTGTGAATGATTGGACTACAATACAAGCCTATGTGAGCATGAAAAGTATGTTCCACAATGGACTGTTTACAAAATATAAAATATGTTTTATTGTCACATACACTAGGTGCAGTGAAATGTGTTGTTTTACAGGGTCATCCATTGTAGTACGGTGCCCCTGGAGCAAATTAGGGTTAAGTTTCTTGCTTAAGGGCAAATCGACATATTTTTCACCTTGTTGGCTTGGATATTCGAACAAGGGACTTTTCGGTGACTGGGCCAACGCCCTAACCGCTAGGCTACCTGCTGGTGACTGGGCCAACGCCCTAACCGCTAGGCTACCTGCTGGTTACTGGGCCAACGCCCTAACCGCTAGGCTACCTGCTGGTTACTGGGCCAACGCCCTAACCGCTAGGCTACCTGCTGGTGACTGGGCCAACGCCCTAACCGCTAGGCTACCTGCTGGTGACTGGGCCAACGCCCTAACCGCTAGGCTACCTGCTGGTTACTGGGCCAACGCCCTAACCGCTAGGCTACCTGCTGGTTACTGGGCCAACGCCTAACCGCTAGGCTACCTGCTGGTTACTGGGCCAACGCCCTAACCGCTAGGCTACCTGCTGGTTACTGGGCCAACGCCTTAACCGCTAGGCTACCTGCTGGTTACTGGGCCAACGCCTTAACCGCTAGGCTACCTGCTGGTGACTGGGCCAACGCCCTAACCGCTAGGCTACCTGCTGGTTACTGGGCCAACGCCCTAACCGCTAGGCTACCTGCTGGTTACTGGGCCAACGCCCTAACCGCTAGGCTACCTGCTGGTGACTGGGCCAACGCCTTAACCGCTAGGCTACCTGCTGGTGACTGGGCCAACGCCCTAACCGCTAGGCTACCTGCTGGTGACTGGGCCAACGCCTTAACCGCTAGGCTACCTGCTGGTGACTGGGCCAACGCCCTAACCGCTAGGCTACCTGCTGGTGACTGGGCCAACGCCCTAACCGCTAGGCTACCTGCTGGTGACTGGGCCAACGCCCTAACCGCTAGGCTACCTGCTGGTTACTGGGCCAACGCCCTAACCGCTAGGCTACCTGCCGCCCTACAATAACTTTACAACCCTGTGTTTATAGCCAAGTTATCGTTACTCATTGTGTATTTATTATTACTTTTATTATTATTTCTCTATTTTCTTTCTCTCTGCATTGTGGGTAAGGGCCCGTAAGTAAGCATTTCACTGTTAGTCTACACCTGTTGTTTTACGAAGCATGTGACAAATAAAATGTTATGATTTGATTTGACGCCAACAAAAACAACTGCAGCAACAAGAGAGAGAGGACCAAAACTAACCCTGAGCAGAAGCTCTGAGAGAGAGGACCAAGACAAACCCTGAGCAGAAGCTCTGAGAGAGAGGACCAAGACAAACCCTGAGCAGAAGCTCTGAGAGAGAGGACCAAGACAAACCCTGAGCAGAAGCTCTGAGAGAGAGGACCAAAACTAACCCTGAGCAGAAGCTCTGAGAGAGAGGACCAAGACAAACCCTGAGCAGAAGCTCTGAGAGAGAGGACCAAGACAAACCCTGAGCAGAAGCTCTGAGAGAGAGGACCAAGACAAACCCTGAGCAGAAGCTCTGAGAGAGAGGACCAAGACAAACCCTGAGCAGAAGCTCTGAGAGAGAGGACCAAGACAAACCCTGAGCAGAAGCTCTGAGAGAGAGGACCAAGACAAACCCTGAGCAGAAGCTCTGAGAGAGAGGACCAAGATAAACTGTTCAAGAGGGAGATTGTTTTATTCTCGGGACAGGGGAATCTAAAGGGAATCTATTCTATACAATGTGTGCATGGTGAATAGCTGCTGGAGATTCATCTAAGCATGGAGCTGATCTGCTGTTTTGTAGTACAGTATAGAACATGGAGACTGTAGCATGATGTACTACAGTACCCATAATGCCCTGTGTACTACCATTAGTACTATATCTGGAGACCAGGCAGTGTCTAGGCCTACTGCCCTCTGCTGTTGATGTTATCTTCTACTGTAAGTCAAAGATGCTCATGCATACATGAAAGATGTCATCACTTACAGGAACTGCGCTTAGCATGCACTCAGGCTCCACGTAAACAGGAGGTAGGAAGCAGCAGTGATCTCATGTTTTTTGAGAATTGAGAGTGTGATATCCTATTTTATGGTTTTATGGATGTTTTATCAGATAAATGTATTTCACTAAATGTTCCTTTTCCTTTCTTCACATGCTGGCAAGACCAAAAGGGGATTAAGGGTCCTTGAGACCAGGTTCCGGATCCTTGAGACCAGGATCCGGGTCCTTGAGACCAGGTTCTGGGTCCTTGAGATCAGGTTCAGGGTCCTTGAGACCAGGTTCCGGGTCCTTGAGACCAGGTTCCGGGTCCTTGAGACCCTGTTTTGCAATAGACTTCTGTATGTCTTAAAACAAAGCCATGTATTATGTATTTTTGTAACAGCCTTTATATGCTTAAGGTGCCGTTGGGTATTTATTATACTTTACAGGTGTTTTATCTTCCTAAAATGATGAATATTAATATTAAATCTTATTATGCCTTATTTCCTATTAAAGCTTTTCTTTGAAATTCATTCCTATGTTTTCAAGCCATCAAATAAACACTCCAGAAATATACTGTATAGCCCTTAGAAACCCCAGACACAGTTTTCCTTGCATGGAACATTTTTAAGTGATTAGTACTGCCCAAGGAGACCTCAAATAACTTATTTCTGGAAAGACAAATTGACGTGATTTTGCAATACAAAAAATCTATGCACGTGTGGTTTGCAACACTTAATAATATAATACTTAAGTTGAGTAAGTAAGAATTGTGTCCACAAATGTACCAAAATGTATATTATTAATAGTTTATGATTAGTGAATGCCAGAATGTAGTTATTTCTTAGATAGTTCTCCCTATTAGCTGACATATTATTATTTTTCAAAGCCATTTTAGCTGTTGTGCTAGCTGTTCGTTCCGAATCACGGGAATTCGTCACGCTATGCATACGTTGACTCCCAGGCACGTGTTGCTAGGCAACCCACCTGCACTTGCCAAGGCAGCCCTTCTCCCTCCATGGCTAAAGCCAGTGTGAGAAACGTGCTAACAATCTTCTTTGCTAGATTCATGATAGTGTTTTTAGAGAAAGCAAGGAAAGTGAACTTCAAAACGTGATGTTGTTTATTGGAATTTACAGCTGTTGTTGGTAAGTAATGAATCTGCTAGCTTCTGACATGACTGACTGCATCTTTAATGCCCAATGTTGCACTACTTTAATAATTTTTTAATTGTCAAGATTAGCAAATTTAGGCATGACATCCCAGCAACAAACGCTACCACTAACACATCCAAGTAATATTGAATTCCATAAAGTGAGTGTGGAAGAAGTGATAAAAAATGTTGGTCTATCAACAATGACAAGCCACAGGGGTCTGACAACTTGGATAATAGCGGACGATATTGTCATTTCTTCAATCTAAGCCTACTAGAAAGTGTGTGGCCTCAGGCCTGGAGGGAAGCAAAAGTCATTCCGCTACCCATGAATAGTAAAGCCCCCTTTACTGGCTCAAATAGCCGACCAATCAGCCTGTTACCAACCCTAAGTAGACTTTTGGAAAAAATGGTGTTTGACCAGATACAATGCTATTGTACTGTAAACAAATTGACAACAGACTTTCAGCATGCTTATAGGGAAGGACATTCAACAAGCACAGCACTTACACAAATGACTGATGATTGGCTGAGAGAAAGTTATGATAAAAAGGTTGTGGGAGCTGTTTTGTTAGACTTCAGTGCAGCTTTTGACATTATCGATCATAGTCTGCTGCTGGAAAAACGTATGTGTTATGGCTTTACACCCCCTGCTATATTATGGATAAAGAGTTACTGTCTAACAGAACAGAGGGTGTTCTTTAATGGAAGCCTCTCCAACACAATCCAGGTAGAATCAGGAATTCCCCAGGGCAGCTGTCTAGGCCCATTACTTTTTTCAATCTTTACTAACGACATGCCACTGGCTTTGAGTAAAGCCAGTGTGGCTATGTATGCGGATGACTCAACACTATACACGTCAGCTACCACAGCAACTGAAATTACTGCAACACTTAACAAAGAGCTGCAGTTAGTTTCAGAATGGGTGGCAAGGAATACGTTTGTCCTAAATACTGTATTTCAAAAACTAAAAGCATTGTATTTGGGACAAATCATTCACTAAACCATAAACCTCAACTAAATCTTGTAATAAATAATGTGGAAATTGAGCAAATTGAGGTGAATAAACTGCTTGGAGTAACCCTGGATTGTAAACTGTCATGGTCAAAACATGTTGATACAACAGTAGCTAAAATGGGGAGAAGTCTGTCCATAATAAAGCGCTGCTCTACCTTCTTAACAACACTATCAACGAGGCAGGTCCTACAGGCCCTAGTTTTGTCGCACCTGGACTACTGCCCAGTCGTGTGGTCAGGTGCCACAAAGAGGGACCTTGGAAAATTACAACTGGCCCAGAACAGGGCAGCACGGCTGGCCTTTAAATGTACACAGAGAGCTAACATTAATAATATGGCTCAAAGTGGAGGAGAGATTGACTTCATCATTACTTGTTTTTGTAAGAAGTGTTGACAAGCTGAATGCACCGAGGTGTCTGTTTAAACTACTAGCACACAGCTCGGACAACCATGAAAACCCCACAAGACATGCCACCAAAGGTCTCTTCACAATCCCCAAATCAAGAACAGACTATGGGAGGCGCACAGTACTATGTAGAGCCATGGCTACATGGAACTCTATTCCACATCAGGTAACTGATACAAGCAGTAGAATCAGATTGGGGACTGTGAAGAGACACACACACAGGTCACAGGCACAGACACACATGATAAGACACGCAATCTACACACGTGAACATGTATGTGTATTGTAAATATGTGATGGTGCAGTGGTGGCCTGAGGGAAGACACTGAATGTCCAGGGTAAGGTGTTATGAAATGTAGTATTTTAAACTGTATGTAACTGTCTTATTTTGCTGGACCCCATTAATACAAATACAAATATACGTCACAAACATTAACATACTTCGCCAGAAAGTTAAAAAAAAAAATAATTATGTACTCAGGCGTCTCTGGAAATCTTGTGAGCATTTTGCATGCAATGAATTTCAGAAACACGTTTTTGACAACGTACAAGACCATTCGGAGGAGCAGATTTCCGCTTTTACAGGCTGGTGAGATCAGCCATTTTCAGGTGTAATTTTTTTATGGTTGTCATGAGAATTTATATCTCTAATTCAACCTAAGCTTGAATCATTACCAGGGGTTGTAAGGCTCTGGTTTTAATCATAAATGATTCAAGGTCCACAACCAGCAAGAATGATCTGTATTTTTAATCATGGAGAGCTCTGGCGCCAAAAAACATACATACAGCTTTATACCCCCTGACACACAAAGGCATTTTGCTCCGCCCACCTTTAGGAGGCTTTTTTTTAACCCGTTTTCTCAGTCCCCTTCACCCTGGAATGTTTAGTCCCGCCCACCTCTGTTAGTGGGTTGCCACTACATTATAACTCTAAACCGTTCACACATTTATACTGTATTTGGGTTGAAATCCTTTAGTCATTATTCAAATACAAATTAATCTATGAATGGTGTAAATACAAATGTTGGCCACCAGGTGGTGCCACAAGTGTTTATCAGGATCTCGTCTTGAAGATAGTGTCTTCCTTTTTCATTATTGTTTGTGTACAAACACTTTACCAGGTGCGTAAAGACATTGTGACATATATAAGACGTCAGACTTTAAAGGGATAGTGTACCTCATATTATAGTTATAGGAGATTTTCCCAAGACAGGTCCTAGGCCTAGATTCAAACCGCGTCTGTCACGGTTTTCTAAGCCAGAACCCAGAAGCAGACCAGGACAAGGTGAGTTGAACGAAGGTGAGTATTTATTAACAGATTCAAAAGACGATGCAGAATAATCCAGGGGACAGAGCGGGCGGCGGAGATGAGTTGGTGGAGGTGAAGTGGCAGATCCAATGATGGCTCGGCAGCCGCCGACAACCAGGCAGGGTTGGGTGAAGGTTCCGGAGAATGACTGTAGATAGAAACAAACGGAGGTAAGTACACAGCAAGCCAACAAGGTGCAAAACAACAAAACTAACGCTAGTAACTCAGAGGCTGATACGCTGACAAACATACTGTTCATGGCTACCCATCCGGCAGGGAATGGATATCAGGTCAGAGCTTCAGAAGGGTGATGATCAGGACCAGGTGTGCGAGGCTGATGAGAGAAGCAGGTGCGGGTAATCGAGAGATCACCCGCCTAGCAACGTCGCCCGGCAACCGGACAGGGTGCGTTCAGGAACCTTCGGGAAACAGGAGATATCGAGCAGAAAAACGGCAACACAGGCAGGAACAGACTCAGGACGCAGGGATCATGACAGCGTCACGGAATATCCACGCTATACATTTACATTTTAGTCATTTAGCAGACGCTCTTATCCAGAGCGACTTACAGGAGCAATTAGGGTTAAGTGCCTTGCTCAAGGGCACATCAACAGATTTTTTTCACCGAGTCGGCTCAGGGATTAGAACCAGCGACCTTTCGGTTACTGGCACAACGCTCTTAACCACTAAGCTACCTGTCGCTATAGAGCAATTGAAATGTAAAGACAACGTTTCCACGTTCGCAGAGACTGCATTCACGGTAAACGCTGCATATGTCGGCTCAATCTGAAATTAAATGTCAACCACGCTATAACGCACATCTCCTGCGATACGGATTGAATCTAGCCCCTAGTTACGTTTCGGATTTAAGTAATTTATGATTTTACTAGCTTATTTTAATGTGCTATTGTTCACATTTCTGACATGAATAACCAATTTCCTGTCATGTTCTAATTGGTCATAAAAGCAGGACAGATGTTGGATTAGATTCTGCATCAGCTTCTGTTTGATTGTGTGTGTGTGTGTGTGTGTGTGTGTGGTATCATATTTCAGGGGAGGAAGATTTAATTTAACACAATCCATATGGGATCTGTCATAGAGAGGTATGATGTCATAGAGAGGTATGATGTCATAGACAGGTATGTCATAGAGGTATGATATCATAGAGAGGTATTATGTCATAGAGAGGTATGATGTCATAGAGAGGTATGGGAAGAGAGGAGTACAGTAGCATACATACACACACACACTAACAACACACACACACACCAACAACACATACACACTAACACACACACACACTCATTAAAACACACGCATGAAAACACGCCCATTACAGTACAGTACGAAGGCTCCTCTGAACCAGGTGACAGGTAATAATAATTATATTTAATATTAAGACCTGTGTTGTGGTTGTGCCTCTGTATTCCGGTCCGATTAGCAATACAAAACCACAGGCTAAGGGCTCAATTCAATCCATATCGCGCAAGTTCAGCGCAATATTTAAAGGACATTTCAGATTGAGCCGACATGCGCAGCGTTTACCTTGAATGCAGTCTCTCGCTAAGATTTCTTTGTGTTTAAAATTTTAAATTGATCCTCTCTAACTAGAAACTACAGTTTCAGTATCTTGCTCTCTGAAAGGAAGAGATGCAGAAGAATTTAAAGTGGTTGAATTATACTTACATTTTTACATTTTAGTCATTTAGCAGACGCTCTTATCCAGAGCGACTTACAGTTAGTGAATACATTTTTTTTTTTTTTATACTGGCCCCGCATGGGAATCGAACTCCAACCCTGGCGTTGCAAAACGCCATCTGCTCTATCAACTGAGCTACATCCCCTGCCGGCCATTCCCTCCCCTACCCTGGACGACACTGGGCCAATTGTGCGCCGCCCATGAGTCTCCCGGTCGCGGACGGCTGCGACAGAGCCTGGATTCGAACCAGGATCTCTAGTGGCACAGTTAGCACTGCGATGCAGTGCCTTAGACCACTGCGCCACTCAGGAGCTACTTCATTATTAGGCCTTGAAAACAATGCTATATGTATCATGATACATTCGGCATATTACACTCAAAGTAATCTTACATCAAACACTCAGAGTTGTGTATTAATGAATGTCACTGCAATGCGAAGTCATTGATGATATTAGGAATATAGCTGCTAGTGCTTTATGGGAGATCTGTAAGACTCCATCTGTTACTGTACACTGAAGCACTAAGAAGAGCTGTCCATCTCAGATGGACACATGTTGGCCTAACAGTCATTCGGTACATTAACGTTTTGATCAAAAGACGTTTCCTTGGACATGAAGAGTTAAAGTTCCTAAAACTTGGAATTGGTGTAGGGGGAAATGGGGTTGGGTTGTCACACAACTTATAAGCAATGTG
>NW_025536388.1:0-60173 GCF_020615455.1 Coregonus clupeaformis
GAAACATGTTTATATTGCCAAAGCAAGTGAAATAAACAATAAACACAAGTGATAAGAAACAAAAACAACATCATCAAAAAAACATTCAAAGGGCGAGGGTTAGGGAAAATAATAAAGGAAATGATATACAAAATATATATTTGATATATTTACAAAATAATGATATGGGGGGATTGGGAATTATGCAGACAATTACATTGATGGAAGCCACAATCTATCTGCAATATTAGAAGCTGATCTACCCCATAAAAAATACCTTGTGAGGATAATGGCACTTGAGGCTTCTTCTAAAATGTTTCAGAGAGATTGGAGAACACATTGGGAGATTTTTGTGGGTCATTTTAGCACACTAATTACAGTTGGAGTGCATACATTTTTTCTATTGGTCCCCCCATGGGAATCAAACCCACAAATCTGGTGTTGCAAGCGGCATGCTCTACCAACTGAGCCACACGGGACAACCGCAAGGGAGTTTTAGACCATATTTCCATAACAGAATCAGTCCAAATCCTTGATATCCTTCGTCTGCGCTTATGGACTGCCCTCTTCAATTCAAACCACAGGTTTTCAATGGGGTTCAAGTACGGAGACTGAGATGGCCATTGCAAAATGTTGATTTTGTGGTCAATTTACCATTTATTTGTGGATTTTAATGTGTGCTTGGGGTTTTTGTATTTCTGGAAGATCCACTTGCAACCAAGAGGCATCCAGGTTTTTGGCTAAAATGTCCTGGTACTGGGTAAAGTTCATGATGGCCCCAGGACCAGCGGAAGCAAAGTAGCCCCATAACATCAAAGATCCACCACCATATTTTACAGTAGGTATGGGGTAATTTTCTGTTTATGCATCCCACCACTGGTGTGCGTGGCCAAAGAGCTCTATTTTCATGTCATCCAACAAATGTAAATGCCTGAAGATTGCTAAACGGCATTGGTACTTAGATCAGAACACGGTGCTATGGTCAGATTGCATGTTCTCCAATCTCATGAAACATTTTAGATAAAGGCTCAGTACCGTTATCCTCACAAGGTGAGGTATTGAAAGGTATTGAAAACAGGGGTGCCAATAACTTTGTCCCCTATGTTTTTGAGAAAAATATATATTAATTGTTAAACCAAATCTCTATTTTTTTTCTCAATTGTGTTAGTATATAAATAATAATAATTGGGAGCAACAATATAGGTCAGTATTTGTGTTATTTCTTTTATAGTATTTTTTGCTCATCTTTATCAATAGTGCCAATAATTTAGATAATTTAGAATAACTATGTGACTGTTAGCGATATACAGTGCTATGAAAAAGTATTTGCCCCCTTTCTAATTTTCTCTACTTTAGCATATTTGTGATACTGCATGTTTTCAGATCTTCAACCAAAACCTAATATTAGATAAAGGGAACATAAGTGAACAAATAACACAACAATTACATATTTATTTCATTTATTTCATAAACAAAGTTATGCAACACCCAATTCCCCTGTGTGAAAAAGTAATTGCCCCCTTAATATTAGGTTTTGGTTGAAGATCTGATAACATTCAGTATCACAAATATGCAAAAGTAGAGAAAATTAGAAAGGGGGCAAATACTTTTTCATAGCACTGTAGTTAAGTTAATTTATTGAACAATGTGTATTCCTTGAGGGTATGCTACTGCACAAGTAATTGCAATTCTGTCTCTTCTTTGTAGAATGCATGTTTGACTCTGAAGCCCTGTTTATACCTGGTGCTAAAATGCGTCCTGTGTCCAGATCATGTCCACATTCTGATTCTGCCCACATTTTCAGACAGGTGTAGACGATTCAAAGACTCATTGTGAACTGATTTTGATCAAATCTTATAAGTGTAAGCGGACAAGATCAGGACGAAGGATGTATATTAGTGGCAGGTATAAAACAGGGCTTGGCAGCATTGTCACCAGTGTCACTATATGTGTCATCATTGCAGCTATTGATTATAATAAGCATATTCATGATAAAGCTATTGATTATAATAAGCTTAAAGCTTATTGATGGTGATATTTGTTGATTTGATGATATTGTCCGTTGACCAGTGTCAGCCCTTTTTTCAGAAACATGTGATTATGAATATCTAATTGGTTCATTTTATATTTCCTGTGTATGGCAAATATACAGACTCATGACATGATGATTTCTAATCCATCTCTCGATGTAACACATGCTAAAACTGTACTATGTACTGACATTGTTGAGTTATTTCTATCCTATCTCAACCAGTGCTTTTTCAGATGCTTCATTGCGTATTAGGTTGAATATCCATGCATTCTTCATATCATACTGTCACCTACAGCTCCTGGTTTTTGCCATATTGGACATGGTAATCCGCAATTCTTATTATGAAACAAACTGTGGATTTTGTGTGGAAATAAATGTTGCAAAGTGCTACACAAACACTAGTCTAGAGGCATTTTTTATTTCCTTGCACAGCATTGAACATGAAAGGTTGTGTTTGAGAAAATGACTAATAGAAAGTAGTCTCAATAATAAGTAGTCTGTTTTAATGCAGCTGTCTGGTTTTTGTAACAAATAGCCTAGTATTATTGACTGACCTTGGAATCTCTCTCCTATTTTATTTATTTTTGCTGCTTTGCAGAGCAATGTTTTGTCTGGTCGATGTGGCCCTATACAGCCAATGAAGCACGGCATGTGTATTTGGCGCCATCTTGTGGTGAGTGTTGGTCATAACTGCAGAACAAAAACAGACATTTCCTCAGTCAACAGAGACTTCTCTTGGTGGAGGTGGTGCAGATTCACTGATATCTGGGCCCATATGTATCATGTGTCCTATAGTAAGAGTTCTGATCTAGGATCAGGTCCCCTCTGTCCATGTAATCTTATTTGTGGTGATCTAAATGGCATACCTGATCCTGAATCTGTACTCCTACTCTAAGACGCTTTATCTCTTCTTCATATGTATCTCAGAGTAGGAGTGCAGTGCTGCATTCAGTATGAAAAAAACGGTGTGTAACGTTCAATTAAACGGAAACGGTGCTGTTCTGAACGACCAATTGAAAAACGGGGAGGGGTTGGGTTGTGGGTTGGGGAACGCTGTCAGCATGGCCGCTGTCCTTTAAACACGCCCACTCTCCAGGACGCACACTCCGAGCATGCGCTGACCAACTGGCAAGTGTCTTCACTGTCATTTTCAACCCCTCCCTGACCCAGTCTGTAATACCTACATGTTTCAAATAGATCACCTTAGTCCCTCTAACCAAGAACACCAAGGTAAACTGTCTAAATTACTACCGCCCCGTAGCACTCAAATCTGTAGCCATGAATTGCTTTGAAAGGCTGGTCATGGCTCACATCTGAATGATTTGAAGCTGGTTCTGAATTCGGGTAAAACAAAATGCATGGTATTTTCAAATGCCAGGCATGTTACTAATCATGTCATTGCTACATTGGATGGACATACTATAGAGCAAGTAAAAGTGTACAAATATTTGGGAGTGTGGGTGGATGATAAGCTGAGCGTCACTGTTCATGTGGAGAACTTGATAAGGAAGCTCAAGCTGAGAATAGGTTTTTATTACCGGCATAAGGCTTGTTTTTCTCTGGAGACCAGGAAGGAGCTGGTACGATGTACATTACTGGCGGTTTTAGATTTTAGTGATGTTATATATATGTAGGCCTCAACCACTACCCTGAGAGCACTTGATTCAGTATATCGTGCAGCCCTCAGATTCATTACCAATTAAAAACGTCTAACACATCATGGTGATCTCTACAGCGCCGTTGGCTGGTCGTCATTCACCTTGCGTAGGCTTAAACACTGGTATACACTGGTTTATAAGGCCATACTGGGTAAAATGGCACTTTATCTCTGTTCTTTTTTAATCAGGTCAGTAAATAAATAGCAATTACGGTCCCATTCTCATTTGCTTTTAACAGAACCAAGAATTAGAACTGGACATGGTAGAAATAGTTTGTGCTACTCCTGGAATTCTCTCTTGAACATTTTAAAATGTGATGATCTAGTCACGTTGGTGGAGTTTAAACACTTGGTCGATGTAAATATCATAGAAGAGTGTAATTGTCTTTAGGACAGCTGTTTTTTAGTTATGACATTGGTGTTTCTTTACGTAATATGTAATTGTTACACTGTATGTGTTAGTGTATGTAAGTAGTTTTGTCTGAACCTTTGTTCCCACTGCTGCTGTTGAACCAGGTGTCTCTTGAAAAATAGATTTGATCACAATGAGAAAAACCTGTATTAATAAAGGCTAAATAATAAATAATAAAAATCAACATCATCATCCCAGAAACCCTCGACCCACTCCAATTCGCATACTGCCCCAACAGATCCACAGATTACGCAATCGCTATTGTACTCAATAGCTATTGTACTCCACACTGCCCTTTCCCCTTTCCCACCTGGACAAGAGAAACACCTATGTGAGAATGCTATTCATTGACTATAGCTCAGCGTTCAACACCATAGTGCCCTCCAAGCACATCACTCAGCTAAGGACCCTGGGACTGAACACCTTCCTCTGCAACTGGATCCTTGACTTCCTGACGGGCCACCCCCAGGTGGTGAGGGTAGGCAACAACACATCTGCCACGCTGACCCCTAAAAATTGTCAAAGACTCCAGCCACCCAAGTCATAGACTGTTCTCTCTGCTACCGCATGGCAAGCGGTACCAGAGTACCAAGTCTGGGACCAAAAGGCTCCTTAACAGCTTCTACCCACCCCCAAGCCATAAGACTGCTGAAAAGTTAATCATTGAGGGCTTTCACCATGCTTCCACCATTTTAAAGTAGTCAAAGTAGTCAACTGGGTGGGTTTTCCTATTGGTTGTAGCCTCCATGGTGCTACCCATACTGTCACAGACACTATAATGGTACAGATATAAAGATGAGTCCTCTATCTATCTCTATGGTATAGATCTAAAACAATTGTGTGGTTTTGTGCTCTTGGTTTCTCATGATATGACCCCAATTACTATATTTTAGTATAGTACAATTCTACTATCTAATATCTCTGTTATGTATTTCAGAGGTAATATATTTGTCAGTGCTTCAACACTTCTCAATGTTAAAGGCAGAAGCAAGGTGGAGGTGTGTGGGGCTTGTGGGCAAATTAACCTGTCTTATTATTCTGAGTTTGGTGGTTCAATCCCCATTATATCTTTTTCACAATTATAAAAACGTAAAGAGAACATTGATAAGTTTGTGACTCAGATAAGATCTGAGTTCAGTAATTCTGATGATTTGAAGTTCAACTACTTAGCCTTCCCTGAGATTAAAGAAACATTGTGGGGAAATCTGTTGGCTCAATGGTTAAAGCAACTGTCTCAGAGGTTGTGGGTTCTCACCTAGATGTATGTGCTTTTGTTTGTGCTTCTGAAATGTCTTCAAAATGTCACTATATCAAATACACAGGCAGATATGAAGAGGGCTGTGGCTGTGGGATTCAATCCCTGCTGCTCTTCTAAGAGGTTTTAGGTTTATACCCCATCTCTTCTGCTTTAGTGGATATTTCCGCAAATGTTTATGCCAAAATTAAAAAGAGGAGGCTGAGGCATGTGATAGACTTGGTGGCTCATGGCCTGAGTCCTTGCCTTTTGTTTCTGGGTTCAAATCCCATCTATTGCGCTTTAGTGGACACCGTCAATGTCAAAATTACAAAGAAAAGTGCAAGGAATGTAAAGGTTTGGTAGCTCTGGGGGTTGAGTTCATGCCTTTGAAACAAGACGTTATGGGTTCAAATCCCATCTCTTGTCCTTTAGTCACTGTCGATGTCAAAATTACAAAGAGAAGTGTAATGGGTGTAAAGGAGTCTGTGGCGCTGGGGTAAGGATCTCACCCCATAAGTACAGGGCTGTAGGTTTGAACACAGTGCTGCCTCTGGATTAGGGTTGCCTCACCACTGAGGACTCTGCCACAGTGTAAGGTAGGGCCCCGTAACCAGCAGTGGATATGGAGGGAAACACCTCTGGGAGAAGTTGACCCTTAGTTTTTAACTAGTGCTAAGGGTCTACTTTTTCCAGAGGCTTCCCTGCATAACCACTGCTGTTCACAGGAGGGGAAACCCCAGGCATTAAACCCCATCAGCTGTCAACACAACCACATTCACATGCTCTGCCTGGAATCAAACCTACAATCACACACTTAACCCTCCCGTTGTCCTAGGGTCAAAATGACCCGCCACTGTGTTGAACCAACTTTATTTAATTTTTATATTTTTGGGATCATTTGTGAGAAGGAGGCAGTGAGACTTAAAAGAAAGTATCACTGCCTCCTTCTCACAAATGATCCAAAAAATATACAAATGAAATAAAGTTGGTTCAACACAGTGGCGGGTCATTTTGACCCTAGGACAACGGGAGGGTTAAGAGGCGAGAGCCTGAGCCAACAGCTCATTCACACTTCACGACCTTCTCTTCATGTGATTGACGTTGAGATTCCAGGAACATCCAAGAGTACATTAAGAGGCCAGTAGGTGGCAACATGGCAGTTGGAAGAAGTCCGTCAGTGACCTCTACTTACCAGTAATGCTGGGATCAACAGGCTTTCTGTCGGTCCCCCACAGTGGTATAAAGTCATTAAGTAAAAATACTTTAAAATACTACTTTAGTAGTTTTGTGGGGGTATCTGTACTTTACTATTTATCTTTTTGACAACTTTTACTTCACTACATTCCTAAAGAAAATAATGTACTGACACCAAAAAGTACTCGTTAGCAGGACAGGAAAATTGTCAAATTCACGCAATTATCAAGAGGACATCCCTGGTCATCCTCTGACCTGGCGGACTCACTAAACACAAATGCTTAGTTTGTAAATTATGTCTGAGTATTGGAGTGTACCCCTGGCTATCTGTAAATAAAATAAAACAAGAAAATGGTGCCCCATGGTTTGCTTACAGTTTTTTCCGACTGCTTACACACAAAATCTTTTCATGTCACACGATTTTTGAAACCTCTCACTCAAAGTGCAAAACTACACACCAAATCTCCAAAACCATAAGCTATTTCTCAGCCTTTGACTCAGTTGTCAATTGCATAAAACACTTTTTTCAAAACACTACACACAATTCTCTACCTAAAACACAAAAATCTAACAGGAAGTGACTTTGCTTTCCTTTTCCAAACACAACCATTCAAAATGCTACACTTATTCACCAGGTCACACACACACTCTTCACATGTGCAAACACTAATTGCTTAACTGATCACTAACCAATCACTGCTTTACTGTAGTATAGGCCTATAAATAGGTCAAAGGTCAGATTACCTGTTTTGAACAATGGATGCCAACAATGGACAGAGAGCAAGAGGAGTAGGAGGGAGAGGCAGGGGACAACAACGAGGACAAATTCAAAGACGAAGTGTTGGAAGAAGAGGAGGAGGAGGAAGAGGAAAATGAAGAGGAAGAGGAAGAGGAAGAAGAGGACGAGGGCAAAGAAGAGAAGGAAGGAGATTTATTTATGTGGATGAGGTTGGCTTCAACCTCACCAAAACCAGGCGCCGCTGAAGAAATGTAAAAGGACAGAGGGCAATTACCAATGTCCCTGGACAGCGTGGGGGGTAATATAACTATGTGTGCTGCCATCACTCAAAACGGGGTCCTCCATCACAATGCCACACTGGGTCCGTACAAGACCGGCCATAGGCTCACTTTTCTGGATGCAATTTACACAATGCTTGTCCCTGATCCAGATCAGGAGCCTGCTGGATTTGTGGTTATATGGGACAATGTTAGTTTTCACCGGGCTGTTCTTGTCCAAAACTGGTTTGCCACCCATCCACAATTTGTAGTTTTGTACCTACCCTCATATTCACCTTTTCTAAATCCCATAGAGGAATTCTTCTCAGCCTGGCGCTGGAAAGTGTATGATTGCCAACCCTATGCCCGCATGCCGCTTCTCCAGGCAATGGAGGGCGCATGTGGGGACATAGAGGTTGCCTCTGTCCAAGGTTGGATACGCCATGCTAGGAGATACTTCCCTCGATGTTTGGCAAGAGAAAACGTATCTTGTGATGTGGACAAAGTATTGTGGCCAGACCCAGCCCGGAGAAGAGATGAAGCGTAGCTTAGCACTGGTGACTGCCCACCCCCTACCAATTCCTGGACTGCCCCCGGGACCCCACACACACAATTGTGTTCTTTACTGTATTCTAAAGAATATACTTTTGGTTTACATATGTTTATGGTTTTGTTGTGTGCTACTGTATACAACAGTAATGTTTGGCCTAATAAATATTTTCTGTTTCTACATTGCATTGGTGTTTACAGTGTACTTGTTACCCCTCTCAGCAGATTACTTTCACTGTAGAACATTGTATTGAAATGTAGATATAAGCCTATGAAAGACCAAAGAGCTTTAGATTTAGAACAACAGTGTTTACATGGTATATCCAAAAATGTACTATTATGAAAGAAGTGTTTGCCATTTGATGCAAATGCTTCATTCTGACATGTGTTTACGGCATTTTGAATGCAGTGTTACATTTTGAAGGAGATGTGAGGCATTTTGCATTTTGTGTGTGCAGTTTTGGGAATTGTGTGTAGAGTTTTGAAAAAAGGAGACATAGTTTTGAAAACGTGTGTAAGCAGTTGGAAAAAACTGTAATATAAGGAATTTTAAATAAGTTATACTTTTACTTTTGATACTTAAGAATATTTAAACAAAATACTTTTATTCCTTTCCTCAAGTAGTATTTTAATGGGTGACTTTCACTTTTACTCAAGTATGACAATTGGGTACTTTTTCCACTACTGGTCACCCAGCATAAGTTGGAGGTAGCTGGAGTTGGATACATGGCATCTCTAGGCCAGTCATCTCTCCCTCAGACACTTGCCTGGAGGCCAGATCAGACAAATACCTCTGGGCAGAAACACATCAGAATGCAAACACAGCTAACCTCTGGAGAGATCAACTAGACCATTCAGGCCACACCTCTGAACTCACCTTACTACAACTCACCTTAGCTATCATGTGAACCAGGGGTATTCAAATCTTACCCTACAAGGTCCAGAGACTGCTTGTTTTCTGTTCTACCTGATAATGAATTGTGCCCACCTGGTGTCCCGGGTATAAATCAGTCCCTGATTGGAGGGGAAGATTGAAAAAAACAACAACACTGGAACTGGCTTTGGGGTCCTTGGTATGTATCCACAAAGCCTCTCAAAGTAGGAGTGTCAATCTAGGATCAGTTTTGTCTTTTAGTTCATAATAAATAAGACTATATGGACATATACATTAAAAAAAACACATTCCACAAAATATGAATACATGATTTTATCAAAATCATTCATACAGAGTGTTTTATTTTTTATGAATGAGAAGTCATACATACATACATACACTGAGTGTACAAAACATTAAGAACACCTTCCTAATATTGAGTTAGAACAGCCTCAATTCGTCAGGGCATGGACTCTAAGGTGTCGAAGTGTTCCACAGGGATGATGGCCCATGTTGACTCCAATGCTTCCCACAGTTGTTGGCTGGATGTCCTTTGGGTGGTGGACCATTCTTGATACACATGGGAAACTGGCACCATTCAAAGAGACATTCAGGAGGATTCCAATGAAGGAAAAATAACACTGACAGAAACTATAGAAAAGCACACATTATTCATACCAACCGCATAGGTCCTGCTGTGTGCAAACAACCCCCTTCCCTGCATACAACTCATACCTGGGCCTAACCTATTCATAGACGCTAAGTAGGGTTAGGGTTAGTGTTCCCACATGGACATATCTCCATGTTACAGCGCATTTTTACGGAAGACAGACAGAAAACAGAGGGACCACCTGTGCTAATTAGCTATCTGCACAAATGTGTTGTCACTGAAAAATACTGTCGGCTGCAACTGTGTTGCGACCAGTTAAAACAGTGTACAGTAAGTGTGTATTTTCCATTTGTCAAATTATTTTGATGTGACATGAAAGTAAAGGGCTTTTGTTGATGATCACAAGTTTACTGGAGAACGGAGACCAAGTAGAGACTTTCGGACAAGGTGGATAATTGTATAATATAAGGCAGTTTATTCAGAGGTAAAGATATCTGTAAATAGCGTGCACGGACCCGTTCGTCAATCTCGTAGGGAGATATCTGAGAGAGAGCCCCTAAACATTGTGTGCTGACATTTTATACAATAAAATGAAGTAGGTTGATTCTAGTAGTTCTGATCTTCTGATTGGTCCTGATGAGTTGGGCGAGGTCACCTCCAGGCTAGTGTCACTGTTGCATTGGCTCTGAGTCGGGTTCTCTGTCTTCAGATGTTCAGCCTAAGAGAAGGGGGTTTTTTGTGTGTGTGTGTGTTTGTGTGTGTTTAACAGTGGTGTGTGTGTGTGTGTGTGTTTATCAGTGGTGTGTGTGTGTGTGTGTGTGTGTGTGTGTTTATCAGTGATGATGTGTGTGTGTGTGTGTGTGTGGGTGTGTGTGTGTGTGTCCTCAGAGCAAGAACTCGTGAGTTGGAAGAACTGAGAGACCTATGGCGTGGGTGTTGTCCATAGCCACCTGCTGATAAGGCTGACAAGATAGAAGTCTTTTGTGCATTGTGATTAAATACAAAGGCCCAACACAAGATGGGTCATGCACAAGATTTTAGTCAGACCAAGCTATAACATTATATATTTACTACGACAAATCCCTCTCTTCCGTCTCCCCAGAGACGTGACCAAGTAACAGTAAAGAAGGAAAACTTAAGACGTGACACAAGCTAACAGTGTAATTGGCAAAATAGGGAAAACTTTATCAGAAGATAAAGTTTTGATTCCCCCCTCTTCACGTCTCACAAGACACGTGACATAAAGCTTAAATGCTGCAATTTGGAAAATAGGGAAAACTTTATCAGAAGATAAAGTTTTAATTCCCCCTCTTCACGTCTCACAAGAGACGTGACACAAGCTAATAGTGCAATTGGCAAAATAGGGAAAACTTTATCAGAAGATAAAGTTTTACATTCCCCCTCTTCACGTCTCACAAGAGACGTGACAAAACTTAAAGCTGCAATTGGCAAAATAGGGAAAACTTTATCAGAAGATAAAGTTTTACATTCCCCCTCTTCACGTCTCACAAGAGACGTGACAAAAAGCTTAAATGCTGCAATTGGCGAAATAGGGAAAACTTTATCAGAAGATAAAGTTTTACATTCCCCCCTCTTCACGTCTCACAAGAGACGGTGACAAAACTTAAATGCTATTAATCATCCAGATATCCTTGGTCAGCATCGTCAATAGCAAGCAAAGGAAACATCTGACCGTTATCTGCAGGATGTGGATCAATAGCGGTGGTTATAATCCTGGTTGTCAGCGTCCGTATGCATGGAATGCAACAGCATCCACAAAGCACTAGAATTGCAGCAAAAACAGAGATGGATACAAGTATAGAAGAAACTAGCGTTTTATATTTACCAAACGCATCCATCCAAGAGTCCCACATTGAAGTATCCACCCCTGAGTGGCTCTTCATTTTGCCATTACAGTTTTTTCCAACTGCTTACACACGTTTTCAAAACTATGTCTCCTTTTTTCAAAACTCTACACACAATTCCCAAAACTGCACACACAAAATGCAAAATGCCTCACATCTCCTTCAAAATGTAACACTTCATTCAAAATGCCATAAACACATGTCAGAATGAAGCATTTGCATCAAATGGCAAACACTACTTTCATAATAGTAAATTTTTGGATATATCATGTAAACACTGTTGTTTTAAATCTAAAGCTCTTTGGTCTTTCATAGGCTTATATCTACATTTCAATACAATGTTCTACAGTGAAAGTAATCTGCTGAGAGGGGTAACAAGTACACTGTAAACACCAATGCAATGTAGAAACAGAAAATATTTATTAGGCCAAACATTACTGTTGTATACAGTAGCACACAACAAAACCATAAACATATGTAAACCAAAAGTATATTCTTTAGAATACAGTAAAGAACACAATTGTGTGTGGGGGTCCCGGGGGCAGTCCAGGAATTGGTAGGGGGTGGGCAGTCACCAGTGCTAAGCTACGCTTCATCTCTTCTCCGGGCTGGGTCTGGCCACAATACTTCGTCCACATCCCAAGATAAGTTTTCTCTTGCCAAACATCGAGGGAAGTATCTCCTAGCATGGCGTATCCAACCTTGGACAGAGGCAACCTCTATGTCCCCACATGCGTCCTCCATTGCCTGGAGAAGCGGCATGCGGGCATAGGGTTGGCAATCATACACTTTCCAGCGCCAGGCTGAGAAGAATTCCTCTATGGGATTTAGAAAAGGTGAATATGAGGGTAGGTAAAACTACAAATTGTGGATGGGGGGCAAACCAGTTTTGGACCAGAACAGCCCGGTGAAAACTAACATTGTCCCATGTAACCACAAATCTAGCAGGCTCCTGATCTGGATCAGGGACAAGCATTGTGTAAATTGCATCCAGAAAAGTGAGCCTATGGCCGGTCTTGTACGGACCCAGTGTGGCATTGTGATGGAGGACCCCGTTTTGAGTGATGGCAGCACACATAGTTATATTACCCCCACGCTGTCCAGGGACATTGGTAATTGCCCTCTGTCCTATTACATTTATTCCATGGGCGCCTGGTTTTGGTGAGGTTGAAGCCAACCTCATCCACATAAATAAATGTACATGGGCATCCATCTCAATACTCTCTGTAACAGACAAAAGGATATACAGATGAGTAAATATGGTATGTCTGAAGTACTGGAAGTAGTGTTGCATACATACCACTACAAAGTCATGTCGCAGATTCTTGACTCTGTCAGAGTTTCTCTCAAATGGCACCTTGTAAAGTTGTTTCATCGTCACTTGGTGCCATTGGAGGATGTGTTGTATAGTCGACAGGCTTACAGCATTGATGTTGTTAAATATGGTGTCATTATTCAAGATATGCTCTCTTTATCTCTCAAATCCTAATTGCATTGTTGGCCAAAACCATATTTATAATTGCAGTCTCTTGTACATCTGTAAACAAGCGTCCTCGTCCTCCATGATGTCTTTGCCTTTCCACTCTGTACAGAATTCAAACACAGTATGTGTTCAGCATAGGAACTGTAAACAATGTACACAAAAATGTAGTACAGCATGATAACCAACCTCATTCATTCAATGCAGTGCAGTAAATGGATGGCTTAGAGTTACAAATGTTTATGCAATACTATGCAGTCATACGTATTTTACAGTACATTACTGTAATGCTAAAATAGTCATTAGATAGTTGCATACCTGTTCTCATTTCTGAAGGTTCGAATTATGGACGCCACTGTAAATCGACTCAAGTTGGGCTGGACTCTCAGTCCAGCCTCTCTCATGGTCAAACCGTGGTTGATCACATGATCAACAAGTGTTGCCCTAATCTCATCAGAGATGGCTCTCCTTCCTTCTCTTCTTTGCCCTCGTCCTCTTCCTCTTCCTCCTCCTCCTCCTCCTCCTCCTCCTCCTCCTCCTCCTCCTCCTCCTCCAACTCTTCATCTTTGAATTTGTCCTCGTTGTTGTCCCCTGCCTCTCCCTCCTACTCCTCTTGCTCTGTCCATTGTTGGCATCCATTGTTCAAAACAGTCCTATACTACAGTAAAGCAGTGATTGGTTAGTGATCAGTAAAGCAATTAGTGTTTGAACATTCGAGGAGAGTGTGTTTGACCTGGTGAATAAGTGTAGCATTTTGATTGGTTGTGTTTGGAAAAGGAAAGCAAGTCACTTCCTGTTAGATTTTTGTGTTTTAGGTAGAGAATTGTGTGTAGTGTTTTGAAAAAAGTGTTTTATGCAATTGACAACTGAGTCAAAGGCTGAGAAATAGCTTATGGTTTTGGAGATTTTGTGTGTAGTTTTGCACTTTGAGTGAGAGGTTTCAAAAATCGTGTGACATGAAAAGATTTTGTGTGTAAGCAGTTGGAAAAAACTGTAAGAGTTCGTAACCCTTCCAGGGCGACAGTCAAGCTGCCATCTGTGGCTGTATTGTTGGGAATAAAGGTACAACATTGTTCACCAAACATAGCACATACTCCTCCTTTTTTCAGCCAGGAGCATGTCGAGACAGCAATACGATTTTGGAAAGCCATGAGAGAGGTCGCAGCCAACTGGCCATGCACCGCCTCAAAACCTTGTTGTGTCCAATTGCCTAATTTTTGAACATTAAAATGGACATAATTGATTCTGTCAACATTTTTATTAATCGTGCACCACCAGCAAAATGAAGATTCAAAACCTGCGGCTACTTGGTCAATCAATTTATACTCATCTGGTACCCCCTAGGGACCCCAATTGCATCAATGTAGGTTGGGTCCCCCATGAGTAGGCCCACACGCGCGCCTGGTCCTGGTAGGAATTAAGTCAGACACATGGGTCACCAGCTCCTGAACACCTGTTGGATACACAGAAATTGGTAGCAAAAGAGAGACTAGTGCACAGGTGCCTGTGGCATTTCCAGGCAGTCCATCAAACAGACGAACGCCTCCACACCACCACCAGACATCAGCCCTGGAAACAGGTTTAAACTCAGCATTAGGCGTATAGATAAACCGACACCATCCAACAGGTACCATACCCAACAATGGTAGACCTTTCGTGAGATTAACACAGGTAAAGTTAGCTCTAGCCACCTGATAGGAAAAAATTGGTTTCTTAGTTGCTTTAGTAACCAAGGGATGAATTACGTCCCATAGTGTACAATTGGCGGAAGGGTTGTCATGTTTCATGACAGACAGGAAGCATTCTGGCGTAATGGCGGCAGGGATAATGCGAAGCAATGGCCGTGCCCCCATACAAACCACACAACTCTGATGAGTCACCCTTGCCGCTTCCTCAGTCAACAAGAGCCAGTTGTTAGAAAGGCCGGAGACACCTGTAGCGGTCAAGATTACATCATCCAAAGTAGGTGGAGTGGTAACCATGGTAATTGGTCCCCATCTACCTCTACCTGTGGGTTTCACAATGTTTTTTCTATCGTCCTTAATTGTAGAAGTGGAAGGGTCGGGTGTTGATACAAAACAAACAATCAAGTTCCATTTAAAATAGTAAATATAAAATGGAGCCCTATTTCGACTATATGGACCGGTGTCCAATATGGAGCCAATATGAAATATTGGCAGCCCTCCCTCTGGCCTGGTGGGATAATTAACTTCAGGCCATTTTGTTCTTTGGCCAATGTAAGTCCCTTTCGCCATAATAAGGCGTTCCGTCCTGTTGAATAACTTGACCAATCAGGACCTGTCTTGCGACTAGGTTTTTCCAGGACCATTTATCCAAACCCCCAATGTCATGTACCAATGATATTGGACTTGCCATAACTTCCTGTTTTCATTCTGCCCAGTACTTTCCAACATTCCCCAAGGGACGGTGACAGTGGTGGTAGTATTTATAGGGATACATAGGGTGGTACTTCTAATTTGGTTGGTAGTACAGTTTTGGTCGCTATTTAAAACATGTCGTTTTCGTAAGGTATGGGTGTTTGTTCTGACGGTGGCGTGAGATGTGATATTATTAGGACTAGTGATATTAGTATGTGGATGGTTGCTGTATTAGCCATGTGAAAGTTCCCATGGAAACTCCAGTGACTATAATGAAAATAACAAACAAGGGACCAGAGATTCCCAGTCTCTCCCAGGGAGGTCTATGTCTCCTCCCAGGGCGAAGCCTCCAGTCTCTGTTAATGAGAGTCTCCTCCACATTCTCACAGACTAGGAGCCTCTGTATTTGGTGCCGAATTTAGGGCGCTCAAGTCAGCCCTGACCTCAGTCAAAGTTCTGGAAGGAGTTGGTGCTGGTGTGCAATGTGTAAGGTGGTGCCAAGGTGCGCCCAATTTACCTTTGACCTGGACTGAGTGTGAAGTAACCTCCTTCACTTCGTACGGTCCAGTCCACCTGGGTTCTTGCCACTTTCTCTTGTGGACCTTAACCCTCACCCAGTCACCAACTTTTACCTTCAGCGGCGCCGGATCTCCCGTCAGCTCCCCTCTTGGACCTTGTGAATCTGTTTGGAGAGAGCTGCAGAGAGTTCCGTTAGTTTTCTCACATATTCAGACATTACAATTTGTTGTACATCAAGGGCGGGCATATGACCTCCCTCCCTTGGTGGACCAGGCATGACTCTACCAGTCATAATCTCATGTGGAGAGAAATGGGTGCCTGCTCCTGGAGAGGCTCTCATGGCCATCAACGCCAGGGCAGAGCTTCAACCCACGTCAACTTTGAACCTGCACATACCTTGGCTATCTTAGCCTTCAAAGTTTGATTGGCACGTTCCACGAGGCCCTGAGATTGCGGCCGGTACACAGACCCAAACTTGTGCACAATGCCGAACCTCTCCTCCACCTGTCTGAGGTGTTGGTTACTGGAAATGGGACCCGTTGTCGGATCGGATTTGTCTTGGAACCCCATACCTTGGTTGAGTTCAGTCTGCAGCCACTTAATGACCGACCCGGCATCCTCACGTGCTGTTGGTATTGCCTCAACCCATTTGGAGAATCGATCTACCATTACCAATAAGTACCTTTTCCCATTAGTTACATTATCAGCCCCCATGTCAGTGTAATCTATGCTAATGTCCTGAAAACATGCATTAGGTACTGGGTATGAACCCATGGGTGTTTGGAAAGGTTTCTTTGGGTTGTGGCTGCCACAAATGCTGCACTCATCACAAAACAAGTCTGTCATGTCCTTAATGTGTGGGTGCCACCAAATATGGGAAACCTTCTGTAAAGTTTTGAGTTTCCCTTCACGGGTGGGCCCATGAGCCTCACGTATCAGCTCGGGACAGAGATTAGCTGGGGCCACCAACCTGCCGTCATGGCATCTCCAAAGTTCATCAGGTCATTTGGTGGCTCCATTCTGTCCCCCATACCGAGTGCTCATACGGGCCCGCTGTGAATTGTAGTTCCTTTATGTGTTGGTCTGTGAGTTCTGTTCTAGCTGGTTGAGTCTGCAGCACCATCTGTCTTGGAGTGTAGCCCCAGCTTTCTTGGCTGCTTTGTCAGCTGCGTCATTTCCCTCGCTGACTTTGTTCTTGAGTTGCTGATGTCCTTTGCACTTCATGATGGCCACCTGCTCAGGTAGTGAGACTGCTTTTATCAGTCTCTCCATTTGTGCCTTGTGTTTGATCGGAAGGTTTCCTGTTGTGGTGAAGTTACGTCTGACCCATTGTGGTCCCATCTGTATGGACTGCTCCATGAGCATATGCTGAGTCAGTGTAGATGTTCACAGTCTTTCCTTCAGCCTTTTCCAGGGCTTGAGTCAAACCAATGATCTCGGCTAGTTGGGCTGAGGCAGGTTGTGGGATGATGTCTGATTCCAGGGTCACGTGTGACCGTCTGGAAGCTGCTGTACCACTGCATATGCTGCTATGTTCCCTTCTTCTCCTCTATAGCAGCATCCATCGGTGTACAACCATAGATCAGGATTGGTAAGGGGTTCGTTTCCCAAGTCTGGTCGCAGTTTCAGTTCCTGTGCCGCCCTCTCTTCGAGGAGTGTGCCAACCCTTCTTCTGCATTGAGTCGTCTGCCATGTTTTTGTCGGTGTTGACAAAAGTAATGTGTGATTGGGTGCATTTATTCTGGATTTTGTTCTTTCTTTCAGCGCTGAACGTGAATTCCTTGCTCATCAGATATGCTGCAACCCCCATGATGCGTATGGATTTCCAATTTGTGGCACATTACCAGGTGGGCGGTTTTTCAATAGCTTTTGCCACTGCAGCCACGTACCTGGAACATGTTGTCTGACCTGCTTCAATATGGTCCAACTTAGAGGAATGATACATCAGTACTCTTCTCTCCCCCCTCTTGTTTCTGAAAAAGGATGGAAGAAGTGAACCCCTCCTTTTCAGAAACATCAAGATGAAATTTGTTTTTGTAGTCGGGTGCTGTCAGAGCTGCTGCCACCGAGAGATCGGTTTTTAGGAGAGCAAATGCTGTTGATGCTTCAGGTGTCCAGGTAAGTGAGGAGTGTAAGTTTCTTGGTCCTGCTTCTCTCACTATTTCTCTCAGTGGTTCAGTCCTGGATGTGTAGTCAGGGATGTGGGTACGGCTGTACCCTGTCAACCCCAGGAAGGACAACATGCCTGACACTGTGATGGGACGTGGATGATGGAGTATGGAATCTCGGTGGGATTTCGAGACCAGCACCTTCTCCTGAGATTTCTCTGCCAAGGAAAAGGACAGTTCTGCGACAGGACTGGACTTTGCTCATTTTGACCTTGTAGCCTTTGACAGCCAAGAAGTCAAGTAGGGTTTTTGTCATTTGTAGACAGAGATCAGATGTGGGAGCCCCCAGCAAAAGGTCATCTACATATTGGATGAGTATCACTCCTTCAGGGATTTTCAATTCGGCCAGGTGTGTCTTTAGGATATGATTGAAGATTCCGGGAGAACACCTGTAACCCTGTGGAAGAACCGAATACGTATACTGTTGATGTTCATATGTGAAGGCAAAGAGAGGCTGTGAAGCCTCATCCAGTGGAATGCTGAAGAAGGCATTAGCCAGATCCACAACGGTAAGTATTGGTGTTTTGGTGAGAGATTACTCAGTGTAATGAGGGTCAGGGACAGGTAGGTCAATGGGTGCAGTGACGTCGTTCACTGCTCGGAAGTCTTGTACCATCCGGTATGTTTACGCCTCCTGTTTTCAAGACTGGTAAGATTGGTGTGTTCCATGGAGACACAGTGCGATATATGACACGAGCTCCCAACAACCCATCTATGGTTGGTTTGATCCCCATGGTCTGTTCAGGTTTCAGACGGTACTGTGTTCGATAGATAGGAATTTGATCAGGGTTGAGTAAGGTGATGGTGACTGGTGCCACCTGTAGTTGTCCAACATCAAATGGGGTGTGTGTCCATATGCCTTCATCAATGGTGGAAAGCAGTGCTTGTGATGAGGGGTGGTCTGTGTAAGGTTTACCATGGTGTCTTGGGAGAGTCAAACGTTCAGGAAGGCAATGTTCCTCTGTGTCAACTGTCATAAACCTCCACATGTTCTCAGTGGTGGGTTTGGTTATTCCTGGAGTTTGGGTGGGTTCCCACTGGAGTTTGGATGCTCTTCTGATCATAGGCCCAAGGCTCCTTGCCTCAAAACCGTGTCCAACTGCCAGTGTAACATGGGGAGCAGATTCTTCGCCCAGTAGGTACCAGGATTTCAAATGGGAAGGTAGGATAACCGGAGCAGCCACCCTTCTTGTCCACACACTATGGTACAACATCTGATTGTTGGTGTCAGGTGCATCATGTTTTCATCCCAGTCATCGGTATATGGGTTGACATCATTGTCAGTCACATTAAGTGTACAGTGGATTTCAGCTTGAGGAGTCTTGTATGGGTGAAATGTGTAGATGAGTTGTCTCAGCTGGTTGAACTTGAATTGAACCTCAGGGGTTCCTTGGCCGGATTCGATGCACTTCAACCAGTATATTTCTTGGGTCAGGGAGAGCACTGGGGTTGGGATGATGGGTAGCATCAGCACCCTAACTGGATGAACTGGTGTGGAGGTAATGGGATCAATGGAAACCTCCACACCCTTTTCGGTAAGGTAAATTGAACATTTCAGTTTGCACAATAGGTCCCTTCCTAATAGGTTGATTGGACAGTTGGGACAATATAGGAATTGATGCTTCAAATTGGAAGGGCCCCATTGGAAGAGCAATGGTATGGTCTTGTTTTGTGCTTCGGGTGTTCCTGATACCCCCACCACCTGTATTGATTCCGAAGAGAGTGGTTGATCGAGATCTTATGGCAGAGTACGTACATCCTGTATCTACCAAAATTGGTGGGTAACTCCCTCCACTTCACACACGCTGACAGTTGGTTCGGTGTGGAGTGGAAAATGCTGACCCCCATTCCCGTTCTGTGGTGGTGGGCAGCTTCAGGGCCAGGGAGGATATTCGTCTGACATGCCCTGGAAGGTAGGAGCTGGCTGCTGGTTAGGCTGTTGGTTTGGGTCTTGTTGTGGGTGGTTATATGCTGGTAGGGCAGCATGTGGCTGGTACATCGGTCTTGGGCCTCCTCTTGATCTGAAGGCATATCCTCTACCCCTGTTTGCCAGCCAGTGTAGTTGTTGCGGACTAGGTGGTAATGGACACCATCTGACAGAGTGCCATATTGATGACAATTGTAACAGGCCCCCCCCATTACCTTGTGTCCTTGGCTGTCCCCATTGAGTCTGGTATGGTGCCACCGGTGGCTGATATGGTGGAGTTGGTGCTTGATAGTATGGCTGAGGCACCATTGCGATCGTGGGAGTGTTGTTGGAGGCGGCTGCTGTGTTTGTATCATTTGTGAGACAGTTTTTTCAATTATTTGAGAAATGTCAGGTTGGTCTTCAGCCACCATTTGTTTGTTCCTTCCTTCACTGCCTCCCCTAGCTCTTTCTCCATAGAGGTGAGTTGCCCTTTGGACGGGGCACCCCCGCTAAAGTAACCTGCCTGTGTCCATTTGAGTTTCACTCCCTCCCACACTTTCTTTACTGTCTTATACTGTTCTTTCCCTCCCGCTCTATTCCTGTATTTTTGATCTAGATATTCATTAAATTTGAGTTTTGGGACGGTAGTGGTTGCCATGGTTATACAGTTTTTAGACTATCTTGGTGCACTTAGCCCGTCACTGGCCGAATCCAGCAATGTATTCTTGGCGCTGACTGAGACTTATCTCTGATGTCCCACCCGTACACAAAAAATGTTCAATACTTTATTATTAGGAATTATTTTGCAAAAGGTATTATTGTTTTTCAATTATTCGAATTATTATATATTTTCCCAAAAGGTATCAGAATCGCCCTTTTGGAACAATATATTAACAAACCCGAGCGCTCCCAAAACAATCACCAATTTAATCCCAGGAATTATTTTGCAAAAGTTATTATTGTCTTTCAGGTACTCGAGCTATTATATATTTTCCCAAAAGGTATCAGAATCGCCCTTTTGGAAGAATATATTAACAAACTCAAGCGCTCCTAAAATAATTATCAATCTATTTCTAGGAATTATTTGCAAAAGTTATTATTGTTTTTCAGGTATTGAGTTATTATATATTTTCCCAAAAGGTATCAGAATCGCCCTTTTGGAAGAATATATTAGCAAACTCGAACGCTCCTAAAATAATTATCAATTTAATTTTAGAAATTATTTGCAAAAGTTATTATTGTTTTTCAGGTATTCGAGTTATTATATATTTTCCCAAAAGGTATCAGAATCGCCCTTTTGGAACAATATATTAACAAACTCGAGCGCTTCCAAAATAATTATCAATTTAATTTTAGGAACTAAGGAAATACCAACACCACAAGAGGGAAAAAGTACAAGTCAGCTTTTAGCGCAGCGGCTGCATAACAGGCAAAATAGGACTCGGTGGTCCTCTTAAAAGTTATCAACTAGTTAGTCTCATGAAACGGCCAATCTTACACAACATTCAGGTTAACATTTTCAACATTTACATTTTGCATTTACATATCAACATCAACACACGAATTCAGTTTGAGTTCCTCACAGTACATCTAGTTGAGTGCCAAGTCAACCATTGCCCGACTATCTGAACTTGTATTTTTATTTTATTTTATTGATTCTCCTCAAGGAGACTCCCAGTCGTTTAAACCATTCAACTGGCGTCTAGTCGGGAGAACCTTTTTCTGGACTTGGATTCTCACGGAATTAACTCAACCCGACTATCTGAATCTTTTTATCAAGTCACCAGATCCTTCTCTTGTGGATCAAATAAAAGGGTCCATCTCTTGTGAACCAAACCTCTGTAATAGGCTCCTCACTAGAGAGCCACACTTCAACAGAAAATAAAAGTCGGTCCTTCTCTTGTGAACCACTGTAACTAGACTTCTTCTCTTAGAGTCACATTTCAACAGTAAAAACCTAAGATTTATCAGCATCAACAGCAAAAATAAAAGGGTCCTTCTCTCGTGAACCACAACCTCTGTAACTAGACTCCTCCCCTAGAGAGTCACATTTCAACAGTAAAAACCTAAAAGAATTCAGATATCTTTACATATATGCCTTTTGAGTCATAATAGATATGTTATAAATTTAACAGTAATCCATACTCACGCTCAGTACTACTGATCTTAATTTGGTTTATCCTACAATACAATATGCAGATTTTGTTTTAACAGGTTCTGCTTACCTTTGTATTGACGTCCGTTTAGATCAGTTTCCTGAGGCGAGCTGGATTCCCGGCTGCTCCTGCGAACAGGTCACCCCGTCCTTTCTGATCCGTCTCTTACTTGTCTCCTGTCTCTATCAACTTTTATGGACCGAATTCAGAGTTAGAAAACCATCCTCTGCTACCAATTTTGTTGATGATCACAAGTTTACTGGAGAACGGAGACCAAGTAGAGACTTTCGGACAAGGTGGATAATTGTATAATATAAGGCAGTTTATTCAGAGGTAAAGATATCTGTAAATAGCGTGCACGGACCCGTTCGTCAATCTCGTAGGGAGATATCTGAGAGAGAGCCCCCTAAACATTGTGTGCTGACATTTTATACAATAAAATGAAGTAGGTTGATTCTAGTAGTTCTGATCTTCTGATTGGTCCTGATGAGTTGGGCGAGGTCACCTCCAGGCTAGTGTCACTGTTGCATTGGCTCTGAGTCGGGTTCTCTGTCTTCAGATGTTCAGCCTAAGAGAAGGGGGTTTTTGTGTGTGTGTGTGTTTGTGTGTGTTTAACAGTGGTGTGTGTGTGTGTGTGTTTATCAGTGGTGTGTGTGTGTGTGTGTGTGTGTGTGTGTGTGTGTGTGTGTGTGTGTGTGTGTGTGTGTGTGTGTGTTAGTGATGATGTGTGTGTGTGTGTGTGTGTGTGTGGGTGTGTGTGTGTGTGTCCTCGGAGCAAGAACTTCGTGAGTTGGAAGAACTGAGAGACCTATGGCGTGGGTGTTGTCCATAGCCACCTGCTGATAAGGCTGACAAGATAGAAGTCTTTTGTGCATTGTATTAAATACAAAGGCCCAACACAAGATGGGTCATGCACAAGATTTTAGTCAGACCAAGCTATAACATTATATATTTACTACGACACTTTATGTTTCTAGCACCGTACCACAATTGAGAATCGATTCACGTTTAGATGGAGTATTTTGTTGTTTTGGCTGCCCGAGCCAGTCTACCTCTGAAAATAACAGAAGGACCTTGAAGAGTAACAGTAGGCTCCTTAATAGTACATATTGGGCTACAAGTACAGGTACTTCTCGTGGTTTGGAAAAACCCTTCTCTCCATATTGTTTTCAGCGGTTAGCTTCGCCCACGGCTGGCTCTGTGTGAACTACAATATTGACGCTGTGTTTTAACATTTAGAAATGTCAATAATCATTGCTTGCGAAACGGTTTTCAAAACATATGCCCCTTATCTTTCATATCAGCGAGAAAGAATCTTTCAAATAAAAAATATACACTTACTGTAGGAGATATGCACAGGTCCATACACTGTGTCAGAGATACTGGATAGAATGACGAGATGCTTGTGTCTACGCCCTAAAAACGGGATTAGTTGTCCACAGAGCGAAACAGTGAGCTGTTTTCTATGAGGGGTGTTGACGTCAACTTCCTGTATTCAATGGATAGTGAGATGCTATGCTAGCGTCATAAATATGTATAGACCGTCTCGAATTTCAAACAGGGATAACGCCGATATGGAGATTTTTTCTCCAAGTTGCCAGGATGTCACGTGCATCACACTTATATCAGTACACTCCTAACAACCTAAGTATCACGAAACGTCTATTAGATCAAATAAACCTCACGTATTAAAATAGCATTACATATTTTATCTTCACTAAATTCGACACTCATTGACCCCATACAAAAACTCCTCACCTGGTTAATATTAATGATCTGCTTAACGTGGACAGATTTTGGGCGGAGTAAACCCTCTCGCTTCGCCTCATCCTCGCTGGCTGTGTGTGCCTCCAGTTGACAAACGACACTTCCTCCCCAGTTACTCAGCGCGCGCTAGATAGCTAATAGGCACAGGTGGTCGTCTCGGTCTTCCGCAAAGAAGCGCTGTAACATGGAGATATGGCTGTGTGGGAAACACTAACCCTATGAAGGTGTGTATCAATTTAACCTTTTTTTATTATTATTCTTGCTGATATGGTCCTTACGCTTCCGAAACCGTACTGCAAGACATGCGCGTTAATGTTCAGACCGAATGTCGGAGCTCTTAACATAACTCCCCCGTACAGAAGACGCCTTCATCCAATGACTCTTATGTGTAATGTAATGGAACTGAGAGTCATGATCGAGGGCTACAGTACTTGGTAATAGAATAGGCTGGTCTCTAGTATACAAACTGCGTCAAAATGTAAAACTTTCCTAGAAAATACACCCCAAACTCTTTAGGAGGATGAGGTGGACAACACCCATGAACTTGTCATTTTAAACAGGCAAGTAAATACTAGTGTTAAGGAAGCAGTAAAGCTTGGAACTTGAAGGTTGGAGACAGGTTTAAAGTTATATATTTGACATTTCTATAGTTTTATAATTGTAACGTCTAGTATTTTGCCTGTACATTTTCAACCTGCATCATTCACTGACAACAAATTAAACTTTTTTTTTTTTTTTGGGGGATAATAGATCAGCTTAATATTGCAGATAGATTGTAACTTCCATCAATGTAATTGTCTGCATCACTTCCAATCCCCCATGTTTATATATATATACACTGCTAAAAATAAATAAAGGGAACACTTAAACAACACAATGTAACTCCAAGTCAATCACACTTCTGTGAAATCAAACTGTCCACTTAGGAAGCAACACTGATTGACAATAAATGTCACATGCTGTTGTGCAAATGGAATAGACAACAGGTGGAAATTATAGGCAATTAGCAAGACACCCCCCAATAAAGGACTGGTTTTGCAGGTGGTGACCACAGACCACTTCTCAGTTCCTATGCTTCCTGACTGATGTTTTGGTCACTTTTGAATGCTGGCGGTGCTTTCACTCTAGTGGTAGCATGAGACGGAGTCTACAACCCACACAAGTGGCTCAGGTAGTGCAGCTCATCGAGGATGGCACATCAATGCGAGCTGTGGCAAGAAGGTTTGCTGTGTCTGTCAGCGTAGTGTCCAGAGCATGGAGGCGCTACCAGGAGACAGGCCAGTACATCAGGAGACGTGGAGGAGGCCGTAGGAGGGCAACAACCCAGCAGCAGGACTGCTACCTCCGCCTTTGTGCAAGGAGGAGCAGGAGGAGCACTGCCAGAGCCCTGCAAAATGACCTCCAGCAGGCCACAAATGTGCATGTGTCTGCTCAAACGGTCAGAAACAGACTCCATGAGGGTGGTATGAGGGCCCGACGTCCACAGGTGGGGGTTGTGCTTACAGCCCAACACTGTGCAGGACGTTTGGCATTTGCCAGAGAACACCAAGATTGGCAAATTCGCCACTGGCGCCCTGTGCTCTTCACAGATGAAAGCAGGTTCACACTGAGCACTGTGACAGACGTGACAGAGTCTGGAGACGCCGTGGAGAACGTTCTGCTGCCTGCAACATCCTCCAGCATGACCGGTTTGGCGGTGGGTCAGTCATGGTGTGGGGTGGCATTTCTTTGGGGGGCCGCACAGCCCTCCATGTGCTCGCCAGAGGTAGCCTGACTGCCATTAGGTACCGAGATGAGATCCTCAGACCCCTTGTGAGACCATATGCTGGTGCGGTTGGCCCTGGGTTCCTCCTAATGCAAGACAATGCTAGATCTCATGTGGCTGGAGTGTGTCAGCAGTTCCTGCAAGAGGAAGGCATTGATGCTATGGACTGGCCCGCCCATTCCCCAGACCTGAATCCAATTGAGCACATCTGGGACATCATGTCTCGCTCCATCCACCAATGCCACGTTGCACCACAGACTGTCCAGGAGTTGGCGGATGCTTTAGTCCAGGTCTGGGAGGAGATCCCTCAGGAGACCATCCGCCACCTCATCAGGAGCATGCCCAGGCATTGTAGGGGAGGTCATACAGGCACGTGGAGGCCACACACACTACTGAGCCTCATTTTGACTTGTTTTAAGGACATTACATCAAAGTTGGATCAGCCTGTAGTGTGGTTTTCCACTTTAATTTTGAGGGTGACTCCAAATCCAGACCTCCATGGGTTGATACATTTGATTTCCATTGATAATTTTTGTGTGATTTTGTTGTCAGCACATTCAACTATGTAAAGAAAAAAGTATTTAATAAGATTATTTCATTCATTCAGATCTAGGATGTGTTATTTTAGTGTTCCTTTTCTTTTTTTGAGCAGTGTATATAAATATATATTATATATATATATATATATATATACACAGTTTGTGAAGATAGATCAGTGCTTCCCAAACTCAAACCTGGGTGCACGTTTTGGCCCTAGCACTACACAGCTGATTCAAATAACCAACTCATCATAAAGCTTTGATTATTTGAATCAGCTGTGCAGTGCTAGGGCAAAAAACAAAATGTGCAGGGTGGGGCCCCAGAACTGAGTTTGGAAAACCCTGATATAGATCACCTGTAAAATGTGAGATTCCAAACTTACTGCTTTGTCTCAGCTTGAGACAGACAGACAGAAACGTGTAGATATGACTTCTTCATCTGTAGAACATCAGAGGGCTTTTGTATCATCAGTCAATTAGCAGAGCATAGCCAGAGCGGAAGAGTGAGAGGATTTACTCCGGCCACTTTACTTATCTGCATGAGATAAGCCCTTTTTTGCATGGAGGTCTATGAGAGTGTCGAATTACCTGAGGCTTATTTTATCAAATAAAGTTTTCATAATGTTTAGGCTGTTACAAATGTATTGATATCAGTAGGTGCACGTCGCATTCTGGCAACTGAGAAAAACAACTTAGTTGTGCCTGTTGTTCACACGCGTATCTGCCCTCTCATTGGCTAGAATGATCCCACCTGATCTCGCCTGCCTTCAATCATTGAGGACATGAATTTCCATTGTTAGAGCGGTCACTCGGCTATCTTGTCAATATAATAGATAATCTTTGGCATAGCTACAAACACACTTTCACCTGTGTTTGAATGTGTGATTACTACAGGCTTAGCAGTGACTGCCCTCTAGTGGAAGAACAACGCAACACACTAACACCGGGACGGTCTCTGGAAATACATGGGTTATACAAGCTGGGGTGTATTCCGAACAGTCCGTTGCAAAAGTTTTGTCTGTTGCCGTTTAATTCAAACACTGAGTTCCGTTTTGTTCTTTAACAAAAGCTGTAGTTTAGTCGTTTCTCTCTTTAAAAAAAAATCAACATCTGGAAGAAGTTGGAAGGAACCCCAAAGATTTGACTTCTGCAGAGGCCGTATCACCGTAAATGCTGCATGGCCAATGCAGACGTCAGATTGACCATGCAGCGCCTTTAATGAATACATCCCAGGGGTATATTCACTAGGATCCAAACAGAAGCGAACGAAACGGGGAGGGAACTACCAGAAGTTGTCCAATAGAAACTCTCGTTTTCGTTTGCAACTGATTGGACTAATGATTACACCCCTGGTGTGAGTCTTGTAAAATAGATTATTCATCATCTCAGACTTTTCCCCATGTGTCCTCATCTACTCCCCTTTCATGTCACCTCTGTAGAAATACCACGGCTAATAAATATGCATCTGACGACACTATGTTGCTTCTCTTTCTTGTTGTGTATCTTCTTGACCCTTGACACCGGGCTGTAAATGTCCTGGAGGGCAGGCAGTGTGCCCCCGGTGACGCATTGGGCTGACCGCACCACCCTCTGTAGAGCCTTGCGGTTGCCATAACCAGGCAGCGATGCAACCCGCCAGAATGCTCTCGATGCATCTGTGGAAGCTCGTGAGGGTCTTACGGGCCGTGCTGAATTTCTTCAGCCTCCCGAGGTTGAAGAGGCGCTGTAGCGCCTTCTTCGCCACAGTGTCGGTGTGGAGGGATCATTTCAGGTCCTCAGTGATGTGCACACCAAGGAACCTGAAGCTTTAGACCCTCTCCACTGCGGCCGCGTCGATGTGGATAGGGGCGTGCTCTCTCTGATTTCCCCTGTCGTCCACGATCAGCTCCCTTGCTTTGTTGATGTTGAGGGAGAGGTTATTTCCCCGCCAACAGTCTGCCAGGGCACTAACCTCCTCCTTGAAGGCTGTCTCGTTGTTGTTGGTGATAACCAACAATGTGTAATATGTACGTACTATAATGTCTGTAATTAATAAATAATGTATGTGTGTAATTATGCACACAGAGACATTTGACATGATTGATGTCCAAATAAATAATATATCCTAACCCTATCCATAACCCTGTGAGTACTATTCTTCACAACGCCACAATACTAGTGTAGTATATGGCATAAAAGAGGCTGCTACTAAGGAGCCAACCCCCAAGCATAAACATTGTAAACAGAGGCTTTGTATATGAATGGTAAGTGCACCACAAACCCATAACCACCACGATGGCCCAATAATTATGACATCATAAATCCATTATTTATGAGTTGTATTCCTGCGCACTAGTTGATTTATTTGTATTTTTACTCCTTCTTTATCCCCTATCGTTTAGCAGATGGGTGAGAAACAATAATTGAATTTTAAATCTGTTTTGGCTACACAGTAGGTTCTTTTCTTGTTCATTTTGTATAAAACGGCCGCTGGCATTGGAAAGAAACTAATGAAAAAACATTGAACGAAAGGCAGACTGTTTACAAAGGTAGGACAGGCCAGTATACCTAACGTGTGTGTATAGGACTAAACACTCAGTGTACAAACAATAAGAACACCTTCCGAATAATGAGTTGCACCCCCCCTTTTGCCATCAGAACAGCCTCAATTCGTCGGGGTATGGACTCTCTACAGAGTCTTGGTGGATCCAAACTTCTTCCATTTAAGAATGATGGAGGCCATTGTGTTCTTGGGGACCTTCAATGCTGAAGGCATTTTTTGGTACCTTCCCCAGATCTGTGCCTCGACACAATCCTGTCTCGGAGATCTACGGACAATTATTTTGACCTCATGGCTTGGTTTTTGCTCTGACCTGCACTGTGGGACCTTATATAGACTTGTGTGTGCCTTTCCAAATCATATCCAATCAATTGAATTTACCACAAGTGGACTCCAATCAAGTTGTAGAAACATCTCAAGGATGATCAATGGAAACAGGATGCACCTGAGCTCAATTTTGAGTCTCATAGCAAAGGGTCTGAATACTTATGGAAATAAGGTATTTATTTTAATTTTATTTTTTATTCTAAAAACCTGTTTTTGCTTTGTCATTATGGGGTGTTGTGTGTAGATTGATGAGGACAAAAATTAATTTAATCCATTTTTGAATAATGCTGTAACGTAACAAAATTGTGGAAAAATGGAAGGGTCTGAATACTATCCGAATGCACTGTATGTGTGTCTGTGTGTGTGTGTATAGCTATATGCCAACCTACATGTATGTTAATAGGACAGCCTTTACTGAGTAGAGGTAGGTGTGTGGTTGGCAGTCCATTAGTTCAGTTTACTCTATTAGTGCATGCTAACGAGACTAGGAAATGTATCAATCACACAAGGAATCACTGCTCTGTGATGAACACACTAGAGATTCCCTTACTTGGATCCCCTTGCCATCCTCAATAACGTTGTTGTGTTTCGCACTAACATTTATTTCCCGGTTAGCATTGAATTAGCCTGTCAGGGAAGCTCCTATTGCATTGCTGCTGAGAGTGCACTCAGGCATGAGGCTTATAGGCTTCTAATGACAATGTCTCTTCCCTCCATTAAAACACTCTGTTTGCTTTCTGCCCTTGCTGCGATCAATTACAACATTGTTTTGCAAAGAGACACGCAGTGAAATCATTGAGGGACTGTAGTGAATGAACAAAGGCAGTTGGGACAGATGTAAATAGACGTTTCCCTCACGTTTGTGTCCTTAGGGGTTGCTGTCACATTCATAAAGTGCTTCTGTGAGTGTTGGGATGGGAGTGACGTGCCACACAATGTGGATGTCGCCTAGACATCCTCTCTCTTTCTCTCCTGTCTTCCTTCCTTCCTCATTCTAAAGACGGAGTGATGGTCTCTGTCTCTGTCTCGCTCTCCTCACCAGAAGCTCTCCCCCGTCGACTTCAAACCTGATTTGGGCAGATCTAAATAATTGATAAAAGCACAACAACCGGTAATCAGACTTACTATCAGCTCGTCTCCCGCCTCACACAGTTGCCAAACACCACAGTGTTGAATAATACAGTAGGTACACATCCTTTCCCAGCACTGTCTGACTAGCATGCCAATGCCCCGGTATCACAGAGCAAACTGGGACTGATCACATATTGATGGAGGTGAGATTGATGTTTGGGCATTGAGGAAACTTTGTGAGGTCTGGAGAAAGGAGCATTACCAGTTGGTTATAGTCTAAGGTTGCATCCCAAATGGCATCCTATTCACTATATAGTGCACTACTTTTGACTTTTCGGACCCTGTGCCCAAATTAATGCACTATAGGGCATAGGGTGCTATTTCAGACACAGCCTAAATGTGTCGGACGTGGTCTGACTTCATGTGGTTTGGAAAGAGATGTCGAGCATTAAAAGTGCCCATTTATGACGTTAAACTTGAAATCTTTGTAATTTTTGTAATTTTCTAACCTTGCAACAACATTAGCAAGCATTAACAGTGCTTTTGATGGCTTTAAATTATGAATTAAAGTGAGATTTTCATTAACTAGCAAATTTTTGCTAGTATTCATCATTGGTGTTGCATAAATACCTACAAGTGCTTTCTGAGTTTCTGTGAGTGAACAACACCTCAAAGTGATTCTATTTTCAGTTTTAAACTGATTTGTACCTGTTTCTCAGTATGATACCAGAGCTGCCAACTCTCACGCTTTCGCCGTGTGACACACGTTTTTGCCTGTTTTCACACGCACTCACGCCACACATCCAATTTCTCACGCAAAAAGAAATCGGCCGAGACTCGTTCGTTCCTTTTTTCAAACTCCCCGACGGTAGATGGCGCTGATGAGCGCCACTGAACCATATGCGCTGCACCCAGAAGTTAGCGAAAGAAGAAGAGATACCATTGCCGCGAAAGTCAACAGGAGAAGAAACGGTCACTACCTCAAGAAGTCTGATAAGAAGCTGAGCAGAGACTAGGTATGTAACAGTGAAATGTCATCCAATTGAGTACTCAAGAACTCAGCTGATTTCGAACAGGTAAGATGTATTCCAAAGAATTTAACATAAGGTAAGAGCGTTGTGCCAGTAACCGAAAGGTTGCTGGTTCTAATCCCCGAGCCGACTAGGTGTAAAATCTGTCGATGTGCCCTTAAGCAAGGCACTTAACCCTACTTGCTCCTGTAAGTCGCTCTGGATAAGAGCGTCTGCTAAATGACTAAAATGTAAATGTAAATAAATACAGGAAATGTGTGCAATAGAAGTAGGTATGTTTTTGTAACTGAGAGTAGAGTTATTAAACCAATATGACCATTTGAATTGTTTAAGGTTTCAAAGATGTCCCGTAAGAGACCTTTGCCAGGACAAAAGCAAAACCTTTTATTTTATTTAAAGAACCAGCCAAGTGAGAAAAGACAGACAAACACACTGACAGAACAGCCAGAACGATTGATAGAAATGACAGGACAACAGACAGAGGAGCAACACAAAGGACAGAGAGAGCAGGAGACAGGACAGACTGACAAACAAGCAGAGGAGCAACAGACAGGACAGATTGATGCACATGCAGAGGAGCAACAGACAGGACAGATTGACACACATGCAAAGGAGCAACAGACAAGACAAATAGAACAACGAACAGGGCAGATGGAAGGAGACACAGGGACAAACAGAAGAGAACTCCCCAATCCAACAGCAGGGCCAGAGGAGTCGTGCTCTGGCTGGAGCAGCAACATATAGATCCATTTTCAAAAATGAGTGGACCTCTTCATGGCCATGTATTACCAGAGGGAGCCTCAACACGCACTACTGGTGTGCAGTCTGCCGTATTGAAAACTCATGTTGCCACCAGGGTGTGACAGATGTAGTGCGCCATATAAAAAACAAAGGGCACCAAGATAAGCAACGAGCTCTCCAGTCCACAGCCACAATATCCCAATATGCAATGGCCGTTCCATCTGTTGGGGGTATGTCTGCACAAGAGGTTAAGGTATGATATGTGATACCTAGTCTCCTGAGTGGCGCAGTGGTCTAAGGCACTGCATCGCAGTGCTTGCTGTGCCACTAGAGATCCTGGTTCGAATCCAGGCTCTGTTGCAGCCGGCCGCGACCGGGAGACTCATGGGCAGCGCACAGTTGTCCAGGGTAGGGGAGGGAATGGCCGGCAGGGATGTAGTTCAGTTGATAGAGCATGGCGTTTGCAACGCCAGGGTTGTGGGTTCGATTCCCACGGGGGACCAGTATGAAAAAAAATAATAATAATATGTATTCACTAACTGTAAGTCGCTCTGGATAAGAGTGTCTGCTAAATGTAATGATTCAGTCACGAATTTTGTGTTCTAGTTGATCACGGTAAAGTCATGGTTGATAGTTTTGACAAATTTGTGGTTTGTATTTCAGTGTAGTACAGTCCAGTTTTCTTAATTTGAGATCTTAGTTGCTGAATGTGTTTTTTACCTGTGCCCTATTATCACAGGCGTCTATTTTAAATAAACTATGGTCTTTTGGGATCATTAATCATTTTTCATTTCTTACAGACATGAAGGGCTGAGGTCAAAATGACAGCTGGGTTGGTAGTTCACAATGTCCCCCTAGCCTTTGCGGACCACCTGGGACCTCTCCTAAAAGAATGTTTCGGAGATTCGAAGACAGCGCAGGAGTACAGGTGTGCCAGGACTAAGTCATCCTGCATTACCAATGAAGCACTCGCACCATATTTCACACAGGAGCTTGTGAAGGAGATGAAAAAAGCCCCGTATACCCTTGTTACGGATGGGTCGAATGACACTGGTATTTCACAAACTATTTGAGATTTTTCTCCTCTGCAAAACATGTGCTTTGTGTATTTTTAAACATCTAATAACATGAACATTTGTATGATTCTAACTTGTCATTTTAGGAGTGGAAAAGATGAACCCGCTTACTGTCCGGGACTTCATGGGCAGCAAAGTTGTCCACCAGTTCTTAAATATGTGCACAACAAGTGGGACGAGATGTGGGACAGCAAGTGAGATCTTCACCAAAATTAACTCCACCATAGAGGAGCATGGCATCCCTTGGGAGAACTGCATTGGTCTCTCAGTTTACAATGCAGCTGTGAACATTGGACCACGTAATTCCATTGCCTCTAGGGTGCTCCAGAAGCATCCCAACACCTATATTCATGGTTGTCCTTGTCATGTGGCACATAACACCGCCAAAGCTGCAGGAGTGGGATTTTTTAAAGTGAGTTAAGGCCTGATTTATCTTTACATGTAACTTTTTATTTGTATCCTAATTATGTGCATTGACTGAATGTGTTATGATTGATTTATGCATTGCAGGTGTCCGGTTTTGATTTGGAGGATATGGTAGTGGATATCGGTTACTGGTTCAAGGGTAGCACAAATCGGAAAGGATACCTGACAGGTATGCATGTTTGATACGATTAAGTGTAATACTGAAATGCTGAGCTGTAGAAAATATATGATATGGATTTAATGTCTAAAACAGAGTTTTGTGAGCTCCATGAAGCGGAGTACATGGAGGTCCTCCTGCATATCTCGGTCCGTTGGCTAAGCCTTGAACGTTGTGTGACCAGGATCCTGAGGCTGTATGAACCTCTGGCCAGCTACTACAAATCTGCTAGTATCGTCATCAATTTTCAATTTCATTATGCAGCAACTACATGGATTGTTAGTCACATACTTGTATTAATGACAACCTCTTGTTTTGTGTTATTTATTGAATCAAGATGAAAATCAGGCCAGGTTCAAGAGACTTGTGCAGACATTCACTGACCCCATGACAGAAGTGTACCTGCTGTTCTTCCAAGCCACTGTACCAACTTTCACTTCTTTCAACTTGCTGCTTCAGAGAGAGCAGTCATCAATATTTTTGTTACATGATGAGGTGGGATTGGATTTAGCTGTTTTTTTCCATTCTCTGTTTCTTGCTGATATCTGCAGGGATCCTCTCAAACAGGTTTCACCTACTATTTTTGTAAATGTCTGTTATAGATGGTGAAATTCGCACGCAAGCTATGTTCCAAGTTTATGGTTCCAGCAGCTCTGCAGTGCCATGAGGAGCCTTGTGAAATTGCCTTTAAAGAAAAGGCAAACCATTTACCAGGTTAGTATTAGACTATTATTGTGATCAAACACTGATATGTGATATTTAGCCTTGTACCTTATACCGATATGCTGTATCTGTGACAGGAAGAAAGTTGAACATTGGGTTCACAACCAGGGCTAAACTTAACAGATTACTCGATGAGGGTGACATCACACCACAGCAGGTGGATTCATTCCATGAAGCTGTGTTGTGTTTCCTGACAAGTGCTGTGGACTATGCACTTAAGAAGCTGCCACTGGAAGAGCCACTGATCAAGCACGCACAATTTGTAGATGTACGGCAGAGGGCTGAAAGTGACATCGAAGATGTCCTGTACTTTGTTGAAAGGTTAGTTTTTTTTCTCTAATTATTGTCTATCATCTTAGCTAAAATACCCTGTGTTTTATGATGTGGTGTGTTCACTCCTAAACTGCACATGAGATATTCTTATGTGGCTTCTCCTCAAAGATGTGTATGAACTGCTGCTGGTTGATGACTATATACCTAAAACGTAACAACTTGTAACTCTACTTTCATAAATAGGTTTCCCCATCACCTCCCATACCATGGGCCAGAGGAGCATGACCTTCTGGGTGAGGAGTTTCTAAATGATCAGACCATGCCAATGATATCCCTGCAGGACTAAACTGAAATGGAAAGCTTCTGGGCTGAAATGGAAACCCGGAAGCATAAGGTAAAAATGTGTTCCTTTTTTGTCTTTCCTTTTGGCAGGTGTGGCTTGGCTACATCTGTTGCTTAAAATTGTTGCATGCATATATGTGTCATGCATGTTGCAAATTATGCATGTTTTTATCTGAACTGTGTTAATGGATCAACCTACAGTATACTTACAGTATTAATTAATCAAAAATCAAGGTATGTTTTTCCATTGTGTTTTGGTGCATTTTCCATAGGTGACAGGAGCCAAAGAATTCGAGAGGCTTGCTGCAGTCGCCAAGCTTGTCCTGGTGTTGCCCCATGCAAACGCAGATGCTAAGATGGTGTTTTCAGTTGTGGGACTGAACAAAACCAAGAGAAGAAACAGCCTAGCATTGGATGGCACCCTGTCCTCAATAATGACCATAAAGATGGCCAATCTGGAGCCCTGCTTCAAATGGGAGCCCCCCTCCAATATCATCAAGGCCTCCAAGAAGGCCACAGGCCAGTATAACCATGCCGACAGATCATAGACAAGAGGCTCATTTGAGATGAGCCAGGTCTGCGCAGAATCGATCACCGCCCAATGCATGCTGGTTAGATTTGTGTCCGACTTGATCCCGACTTTCTCTGACGTCATGCACACATGGGCAACGATAACCTCATGAGATCAAGGCGGCCGCAGTTCTGAGACGCAGGCAGTGCAATTGCTTTTCACCGACTGCAGGACCCAGGCGGACCCAGGACAAAATATCACTCCAAGGTTTTTTGAAAAGTTGGCAGGTATGTGATACAGTGTGGGAGTGGAACGGTCTCATTTACCACATGGGTTGAGGGACCAAGCACTGTGGCTCAGGGTTATAAAACAGAGTTTTATTGTATTCAATGTCCTGGTGGATTTGTCATTTAATAAAAGACATGACATAAGATGGGAAGAGAATGCAGTGATGGCTGTAATTGCACATATTTTAGTGGAGGTAGCCTAGCGGTTAAAGCGTAGGGCCAGTAACCAAAAGGTTGCTTGTTCAAATCCCTGAGCCGACAACGTGAAATCTGTCTGGCCCTTGAGCAAGAAAAAATTAAATAAAAATCACTTCCAATTAATACACACACGTGCATGTGTGAAACATGACAAATATACTATATACACACAAAAGTATGTGGATGCCCCTTCAAATTAGTGGATTCGGCTCTTTCAGCCACTCCTGTTGCTGAAAGGTGTATAAAATCGAGCACAAAGCCATGCAATTTCAGTGACTTTCAACGTGGCACAGTCATAGGATGCCACCTTTCCAACAAGTCAGTTGGTCAAATTTCTGCCCTTCTAGAGCTGTCCTGGTCAATTGTAAGTGCTGTGAAGTGGAAACGTCTAGGCGCAACAACGGCTTAGCCACGAAGTGGTAGGCCACACAAGCTCACAGAACGGGACCGCAGAGTGCTGAAGCACGAAGCACGTAAAAATCGTCTGTCCTTGGTTGCAACACTCAACTACCGAGTTCCAAACTGCCTCTGGAAGCAAAGTAAGCAAATAACTCTTCGTCGTGAGCTTCATGAAATGGGTTTCCATGGCCAAGCAGCCGCACACAAACCTAAGATCGCAATGCCAGGCATCGGCTGGAGTCGTGTAAAGCTCGCCGCCATTGGACTCTGGAGCAGTGGAAACGCATTTTCTGGAGTGTTGAATCACGCTTCACCATCTGGCAGTCCGACGGATTAATCTGGGTTTGGCGGATGCCCTTAAATTGCAGTGAAGGGAAATATTAACGCTACAGCATTCAATTACATTCTAGACGATTCTGTGCTTCCAACTTTGTGGCAACAGTTTGGGGAAGGCCCTTTCCTGTTTCAGCATGACAATGCCCCCGTGCACAAAGCAAGGTCCATTCAGAAATGGTTTGTCGAGATCGGTGTGGAAGAACTTCACTGGCCTGCACAGAGCCCTGACCTCAACCCCATCGAACATCTTTGGGATGAATTGGAAAGCTGACTGCGAGCCAGGCCTAATCGCCAAACATCAGTGCCCGACCTCACTAAAGCTCTTGTGACTGAATGGAAGCAAGTCCCCACAGCAATGTTCCAACATCTAGTGGAAAGCCTTCCCAGAAGAGTGGAGGCTGTTGTAGCAGCAAAGGGGGGACCAACTCTATATTAATGCCCATGATTTTGGAATGAGATGTTCGACAGGTGTCCACATACTTTTAGTCATATAGTGTATAAGCACCCACCTAATTATTATTATTACTTTGGTGCAAAAATTCCTCATTCTGACAAAGATGGCAACATCCTATTTTGCATTCAAATGAGTTCCTTTTGTCCTGTTATTAATTTACTGTCAATGAAGAGCAATAAACAGTAATAATTGACCCTAAGTGGTCAAGCAAACACCTTTTTGATTAAGCAATTAAGCAAACTCTAACAGTACCATATCACCATCTCTATCTCTACACCATTATACATACAAGTGAGGAGTGGGCCTAGCTCACGGCATGGTGAGGCCTGAAACCTCCTCTGTCTGTGGCGTCTCCTCCGAGAACTCATTATGGGCTGTATTATTATCACGCCATTAACTCCAGTCTCCGGGGGCAACCTGCGCCACAGCAACCGATACCACGGATACCCACCCAGAGATTGTACTGACTGCTGCCTCGTTCCCACACAACAAATGAATAACACCGTCTGTTGCAGACGTCAACTGCTGGGATGGCAGATTAAATAGATTTATCCGGGTTTTATATATGCTTAGCGGAGATTATGAGACTGATATATCGGTGTGGAGGGATTCGTTTGGTGGATATTAGTGCTGTAACAAGCCGGCAGTAGCATGGGAATGTAATGATTTGAAGTCTGGCAGGAAACCTTGACTTCCGATCCGCGCTAGATCCACATTATAGCACGCTTGACATTTAAAGGTAATTTCTAACTGAGATGACATCTGCAGGATTGAATCCCGGCCTTAGCCTTGAAACGCAGGCCAGTGGTTCTACTGCATGCCCAAGCCTAGTGCATATTTACATGCGGCGCATGTATGCAAAGGTCATGATACCATCGAAAACTGGAGATATGATTTCAATCTTCCCCAATTTGCAAGATGAATTGCCGCGGTGGCCCTCTATATTCAAGGATGAAGTCATTTTTCACAGTTCCTTGAGACGTGTTTTCCCCCTTTTTAAATCGGAGTGGGTAGTATTTTGCTGGGAGATTGGAACAGGAGACATGGCAGCATGGATGTTACGTTTCAGAGGGGGTTTTGATGTCACATCCTGTCTCATGTTTGGCACTGATTTGTGTGACCTTGAACAAACGGCTAAAAAATACTAGACATGAGATTTACGTCAAGCAAGTGATTGGCCTCTGTAAATTCAGTTGGATTGTACCATTCTTTTGGCATTAAAGGACAACATTGGTGCCATCGAGTGGCTCGTCTTTTAAATGGGAACAATCCTGGCACACATTACATTACTCAATCAACAAAGAAAGGGCAACTGCTCGAAGAGCGTATGCTCAATCCAACAGTGAAACGTGTCAATCAGGCCTGGATCAAATATGTCAAATACTTTAGATTTGATTTAGTATGCCGTTAGCCTACAATGGAACTAATGAAATAGTCCCAAAAGGTGTCGACACTAAGCTGAATCATGCGCACCTCAACCTTTCAGTGTTTGACTGCTTTCTTTGTGTGTTTGCAATACTCCACCAAAGTTCAGTAGCCTACAGTAGAGTCCCAAGGGCTGAACAACCAAAGTTGAGTGAAAGTATCAACACTCCCGGAACAGGGGTACAACACTGTGTCAACACTGAACTGAGTGGTTCTGGGGAAAAGAAAGATAAACAAAACCTTGTAATTGAGACTTGTAGCATCTTGTCTCTTTACCCGTCCCTAAGTAAACCATCCATCAAAGTTGTCGGATTAATGAATAAACGGAATACATCCTCAATGCTATTGCGAAAAGTGATTGCTGGTTTTCTGTGATGTCGATCCAAATCCCTCCAGGCCCAGAACGCTTTTAGGGTTCATGCATCCAAATCAATCACTGTGCATAGCTTTCTTGGGAATAAAATGGCCCTTCTGGAGTCAGGCAAAAACGCTGGGCACAGTGAAAAAGTCCAAAGACAGCTTCCATCTTGATCGCACTGGGATTTTGGCTCACACCAAACACCACCTCCTTTCCATCCCCATCTCCTCTCCTCCTTTGACAGGGATCCTTCCCTCCATCCTTCCGTCCCAGCTGACTCAAAGCAGACTGTCCTCCTCTCTTTTCATTCTTCACTCCATCTCCCCGCTCCTCCATTCAGACTTCATCTCTCGTCTCTCACCCCTCTGCACCATGTATCTTTCTCCAGTTGTTTTTTTTATTAGAAACTCTCAGACTGCCTTGTAAAAAATGTAGGCCGTGAGCCAAATGATAGAGCCGGGATGTTTTGGCAATGATTTCTGAGGCGCTTCCTGAATCCACCACTCAGTATAACTGCACAAGCATCCAAACACAAAAACACCCAACATCTGAACACGACGACTGACTTCTAATCGGCAGAACCACCGAGTGTATACTGTATATAGGGCCACAAGCCAATTAGCGTTTAGATAAAGTAACATGAAACCAAACCGTAATCATTTCATCATCCTTTCTCTTGCTCTCTCATACCATTCTGCCATATTCAGTTTGGATGCATCCATCATGTACCGGAGCTTTTATGTTTAAAATGGCATTCCGCCTAAACTAAAAAAGCTCATCTTATAAACATGCAAAATAAATGACCAAACTGGTGCTCATTAACAGAAAGAAAGAGAGAGGGGAAGTTGTTCCTTTGAGCAGCGCTAGCTTCAGCCATAAACATCAGTCTTTTAAAAGTGACTTTATATGCTGCTAATTAGGAGGAATGGAGAAGGAGAGGACCGTGGTGCCACAAAACCCATCACAAGATAAATGAGGTGGTTAAAGGATCTCTCTCTCTCTCTCAAACTCAAGATATGATCATTTGTCATCCTTCCCCGGTGTGTGTGTCTGTGTAGGCCTTATTGTGGATGCTGGTGTGTGTGTGTGTGTGTGTGTGTGTGCACATATCTGTGTGACAACATCCCAGAGAGCAGCAACTACCCACACACCATAACCATCAAAACAATGTGTTAAACTACCCACACACCATAACCATCAAAACAATGTGTTAAACTATCCACACACCATAACCATCAAAACAATGTGTTAAACTAGCCACACACCATAACCATCAAAACAATGTAGGTGTTAAACTATTATTAATGTCGATGAAAGACTTCAATGAGCTAAACATTAAAGAAACAAAACACAACGTTGAGCCAATTAATCTGATATGAACAAAAATAATTGCAAACATTAATTCAAGTCTGATGGTCTTAACTGCATGATAAACGTGAAAATAAATGATAGCGTAAAACGCACAAAAAAATCAAGTGATAATGGAAGGTGGAACATTAATTAGAAGAAAAATGTGAATTTGTGCTTCAATCATAAAAGGAGTGTTTTAATACAGGGAACAATTTAAAGCCAATTTGATTTCCCATTAAAACTGTAATTGCAGCCTGATGAGAAGGTGATTTAATCTAACTTCAGAAATGATATGAAATAATAATGTATTCCGTTGGAGGGGTTGGATTGCCCGTTTTTTACATAATATACTGTATATTCTTGGTGTCAAACCTGGAAATAGGAAACCTGTAAAACTAACTCAATCACCTCAGCCCATTTCACAAGTTTCCTGGAATCCACTTCAACGTTCATTACATTTTCCTCCATTAGAGTGAATTACACTTAGCACCTTTTTTTTCTATCTAGAACATTAACGGGTTCTTCAGCTGTCCCCATAGGATAACCATTGATTAACCCTTTTGGTTCCAGGTATAACCCTTTTGGTTCCAGGTAGAACCCTTTTGGTTCCAGGTAGAACCCTTTTGGTTCCAGGTAGAACCCTTTTGGGTTCAATATAGAACCCTTTCTACAGCGGGTTCTCCTATGTGGACAGTCGAAGAGTGTATAGGAAGGATAATTTAGCTATGCATAATATTACCTTACAGTAAACCAGGAAATACTCTGGCCTATGCATAGTCTATTATAAGAGCTTTTACTGCAGTTTTTCACTGGTCAGGTGATAGTGGTACTGTGGGAACAAGCGGGTTTAATGTTGCCACACATGCTGACCATAGCAATATTCAGGCTCAAATAATCAACCTAATTACTGTGTGTGTGTGTGCGCGCTTTTGTTTGTGCAGGTCAGGGTGCTCAGAGCTCGTGCTCTGCAATCAATAGCTCTGGCCTGATGTCTCTACTCCTCCTAATCGACACAGAAGGGATTTCCTTTCTGAGCTCGTTGTCCTGGCCTGACAGAAAAGTGTGTTATTACATTTGTCATCATTAGACGCAGCGAACCAGGAGGAAGACAGAAAAAAGATGCAACAACATTTGGAGCGAGTGTGTGTGTGTGGTAATATCCTGCTCCTTATTCCTTCTCCCCTGGGGGCTGCATGGAAGATCTGGCTCTTCTCCTGTCCATTAGTCATGTTCTTTCTCATGACTGAGCGTTTCGCTAACGAGCAGCTCTTAATTACACCTCCTATCAGAAGAGTTCTCTCTCCCCTCCTCTCCATCTCTGCCGTGAGTCTCTCTCTGTGTTGTGAATCACTCTCTCTCTCTCTCTTGTGAATCTTTCTATCCCCTCTCCCTCACAAGCATGTGCTCACATGTGTACAAGCAGGCAGACACAGACCCAGACTAGCTTTGCCTCTGTGCATGCTGAACACAACCTTGTCACATCAGACAAAGCCACGTTACCGATCAGTCTGTCAGCCTACCAGGGACATGAATGGAGAGGCTGAATGTGGAACTACAAAGACTGTAGAAAGCACATGGTAGTGCATGTTCATATCTGTTCTCTGGAGAAAAACCATCATGCTCTCACAAACTTGTCATTTTGAAACAGCTCCCAGGTAAGCAGGAAATCTGAAATCTTCCAATCAGGATTTCTGGAAAACCTGTGATTTTTGGGAAAGTTACCAAAATGTTATAACCCTAATCATTCAGTATCTAGTCCTTTCTAACACAACAAGTGCAGACATTTGTCATAAAGCCTTCCTTAATTGGTATAGTAATAATGTAGATAATATACATGTATGCACTGTGTCATAAAGCCTTCCTTAATTGGTAATAATGTAGATAATATACACTACCGGTCAAAAGTTTTAGAACACCCTCATTTTTCCAGTTTTTATTTAAATGTAAGCAGTTAAGGTCCAGTGAATAACCTGAAACGGTACAAAGGTAGCGGTAAACTGCCAGAGGTGTAACAAAATTAATAAAATTGAGGTTACCAGAAACTGAAAAATTATGTACATAAAAAATAAAGGCATTGTTCAGGGAACAAGTAATGGGTTAACAACCTACAGCTGTTCTGTAGCAGCAATGGAAGTAAATTAAGCCTTGAAAGTTGATGCTAACAATTTCTACAGGTGTCCCAACCTTTGTTGATTACTTCCAAACCCTCTGTCTGTATAAAAGCAGTGTTGGAACAGACTGTGTTACTACACCCTCTTCAGCATTATTTGGACAGTATTGTACTGCAGGAAGTAGTATATTGCTATCATAATGGCGAGAAAAAAGCAATTAACAAAGGAAGACAGACAGACCATTATAACCCTTAAAAGTGCAGGTCTTTCCTTTTAGAGAAATTGCAAAGAAAGCCTAAGTGTCAGTGAGTACAGTTTCCTACACCATCAAAAGGCACTTTAAAACTGGAGGAAACTCTGACAGGAAGAGGTCTGGCAGACCCAAAGCCACAGCAGAATCAGAAGACAAGTTTCTGAGAGTCAACAGCTTGCGTGATAGGCGGCTCAAAGGACAACAGCTTCAAGCACAGCTTAACACTGGTCGAAGTACGCAAGTCTCAGTTTCAACCGTGAAGAGAAGACCTTGAGCTGCAGGTTTGACAGGTCGAGTGGCAATAAGAAAGCCATTGCTAAGATGGCAAAATAAGAAAAAGAGGCTTGCCTGGGCCATGAAACACCGCCATTGGACTACTGAAGACTGGAAGAAGGTCTTATGGACCGATGAATCAAAATGTGAAATCTTCGATTCATCACACAGGGTTTTTGTACGTCGTCAAGTAGGCGAAAGGATGGTTCCTCAGTGTGTGACACCAACTGTCAAACATGGAGGAGGAAGCGTGATGGTCTGGGGCTCTTTTGCTGGATCCAGAGTCAGCGACTTGCACAGAGTGAGTGGCACCCTGAACCAAAACGGCTACCACAGCATTTTGCAGCGCCATGCAACACCCTCTGGTGTACGGCAAGTTGGTCAGGGGTTCATCCTACAGCAAGATAATGACCCAGAACATACCTCCAGGCTATTTCAGAACTACCTTAGAAGAACAGAACAAGACGGTAGGCTTCAGATCATGGAATGGCCAGCATAGTCTCCAGACTTAAACCCCATCGAGCTGGTTTGGGATGAACTGGGCAGAAGAGTGAAAGCAAAGCAACCTACAAGTGCAACACATTTGTGGGAACTTCTGCAACAGTGTTAGGAAGAACTTTCTGAACAATATTTGATTTCCATTGTAGAAAGAATGCCACGAGTGTGTCTGCAAATGGTGGCTACTTTGAGTCAAAGATTTAGATTAAATTGTGTTAAACAAAATGATTCCATGATTTCTATTTTGTCTCCAATTGTATATTTGTTCTATGCTTTAATTTCAGAGTACATTAAGACATTAAACTGTGTGAATAAAAAAAATATTTTGACCGGTAGTGTACATGTAAGCATTGTGTTGTAAAGCCTTCTGTCGTATATGATGAATGGTGGCAATTATTGCTGTCAACAAAGAGTCCGTTATGCTGCATCATGTTAGAAGTTTTATTCATACCACGAGGTTACAGCATAAATTACAGACACGCGTTGTCCGGAGAACGACTCGTCAGATTGTTATGGCCGTTCTAACGTCTCACCGTTTAACCCCTATTTATAAACACTGCTGCCCCCTCTTCTGGCCAATCACCAGTCTCCCCTGTCTACAACCCACCCCCTGTCTGTGGTATGTGGTATTACACCTAAAACATTCCCTCTTGATACTACCATAAACAACATTCTATTTCTTCATGAAAAACATTTAACAAAGGCATAATCTTCAGATACTATATTCCCCCCTTTCGAGACGAACTAACCGTCTCGAAACCAAACAGAATAGGATTATGACTTTGTAACAACTTATCTTATTAAGTATCTTTAACCTTAAACCAAAACATTCTCCTCTAGAGTGTAAATACCTTTCTTATGAAATATGAATAACTGTTGATGAAGTGTGAACACATTACTATGAATTATGAACAAACTGTTTATGAAGTGTGAACACATTACTATGAATTATGAACAAACTGTTTATGAAGTGTGAACACATTACTATGAATTATGAATAAATCTTTATGGAGTGTGAGAGCGAAAAACTGTCCGGCAACCTTTGTTCCAAATCCATCCATCCATCAATCAAGACAGTAAAATTCTCTCACGGTCCCTCTGCCCCAGGCAACCACCGTCGGTACTCCAGATAACCTCATTAACCATGTAAATGCATTTGAAACTATGATGTAATTAAATACACATGTAAACAAAATCCTATCCATAAATATCCATTGTACGGCTGGTCAACCCATCGAATCGTACAATGAATCTCTCCCTTCCTAGACCTTCTGTCCCTAAACCCCATCGAAATAAACAAAAGCATCTAAGATCCTCATCTGCATTCAATAACATCAAACATCATTCTACTAAAATCAATACCTAAGAATATGACACAATTATGTATTACACATCAAATATGTCTATATTTCATTGCAGACACTGGAATGTAGTCCACTACACTTCATCTCCTCCGTATTCTCCTCCTCCAATCTCGACTTCCACTGCATCGTTGATGATGGAATCAGCCACACCCTCCTTGTTTCATCTCCTCCAGTCATATTGTCCCTTCATATTGTCTTTGTTTGAGTCACATGTTCCCCCAAATGCTTCTGGAATGACAAGAAAATAAACGACCAAACAGTATCCTTTGCAAAACAACCACTTTCAAATTAAACCTCCATTTCACCTAAGAATTTAAAAAATGATACATAAATGATGCATGAATCACATTAACCTATCCCCCCTTGATTCATAAATCATACTAAAAATCATACTAAAATCAGCCTACAAAATGTTTTCTTTGAAACAATAAACATAAAATGATCAAATAATCAAAAAGGATATTTATCCATCAGTTCCACTTGTCAATCTTTATCCAGATCAGGAACAGTCAACACCGGCATCTGAGTGTTGTCTCCAGGCACCACTTCTCCAACCTATCTCAATCTCATAACTTTATCAAAAGTCAGTACAAACATCACACAGTGTTATCAAAGCTGAAACTAAAATCTGACCCATCACTGCCCCTACTGGCCTAACTGATCTTGCAACCAAATCTTCTCAGATCTCCCAAATGTTACACCATATCATGGAAGAGGTCCCCCCTTCTCCCTTAGACTCATTCTCCAATGGTAGGCTTGAAGACTATGACATGTAGCCATGTCACCCTTTTAACCCTAGATTTAGCTGTGTTCGGTGCTAACTCTCTTTTAATAGTAAAAGCCTCATATGGAAGCTTCAATGTTGACATGTAACCAAATCCTGTCCATCCCTAATGTAAGAATATAGATGCTTTATCACCCCCAAACCCCTAAATATCTCTAAGATTCCCCATAGTCACATTGTCAGTCAAAAGCTAATCATTTAACCATCAAAGTCCTGCTTTTCTACTACCTGGTACATAAAAATTACATTATATTTGTCATCACTACCCTTAAAGTCATACTTATCCAAAGTTATACTATACTCATCACCCTCTGATATTCCCATAAACATACCCCTTACCTCATATGTTTTATTATAACAACAATAACTTTTAGCCCTCAATGTTTCACCTGAATACTTCAGGTTTCCACTGTTACCTGACCTTACTTTCCAACTAACAATTCCCATAGGGTAATCCCTTTACCCCAGAACACTTAAACCCTACTGTTCTGACAACTACATTATGTTATCTGTCAATGACTGTTGCCGATACCACAGTCATGACAAAGCATAACCCTGACCCAGACCCGCTAGAGGCTGCGCAACCGTCCAGCACGTCTTGGGCTGGCATCCCCAACAGACATCAACCCTCAAGATTCCTCACTGATTCTTACAGAATGAGTTAATCTATCTCTAATTTTCACAACAGAGGAACGAGCAGCACTGATCAGATGCCCCCCCCCCTCTGTCATCAAAATCAAAAGACCCCATCCTGCAGCTTCCATGATGAATCTCTCTTCTCCATTTCAGATTAACCTATATTGCTCTCTACTACTATCTGCTCTACTTTTTAACCCTATTCGTAGTAACCTAAACCCCTGAGTCTCTCTTACTGCCTCCTTTAATTTCAGAAAAGTTGTTGTCATCCTTCCTACATTTGCTATTACCATCGTATCATTAATCCCTTCCCAAAGTTACCATTAACGTTGTTGATTTAGTTGATTAATTAAAACCCTTAATTCCTTCTAGTGGAAAAGCTACCACTATACTCTGTGTATTATTTACTGTTTGAGTGACTACTGTAATCTACCCTTCCTGAACTCCCTCAATGACTGTGGAGGCTACAACAGACCTCAACTCTTCCATTATAAGCATCACTTTATGAATTACATAGCCCTTTACCCAATAATTCCCAACCAAAACAAATTCTAATGCTTGCACTAGATAAGTACACATATTCTCCCTGACCTTTCTCTGTAACATTACGCAACATAAGTGAACAGTCACCCCTAACCCTCTTCTAAACTATACCTCCTTTTACTCCTGGTCCTGATAACAACACTTATTCTCCATAATTATCTCTCCATATGGGAGAAACGTCCCCATCCTAAACCCTAATAAGTGTTTTCCCCCTAAAATTGGTGCTGTATTGGTTCCCCTTATAATCAAATGATATATATTTATGACTTTAATACCTATCAATGTTGAAAGAGTTAAATTGCTTCTTACTGTTGTTATAATAGCCTCACGTGTTGATGTCCTTAGTTACTCCTAATTTTCCCCCAGTTTTCCCCTAAGACTTTGAACTCTTTCCTTGTACTTCCATCCATCACCACTAGTGTCACTTTTTCCCCAAATCGCAGTCCTATCTCTAAATCCCTGACTTTCAAACTTTTGATTACACAAAATACACCTATAATGACCTTGATCTCCCTGCTGGAAACTGTAAATATAGATACTCAATCACCCTCAAATCATTCAGCAACACATACTTTCTCAATGCATCTGCCCCTATCAGATCTAAACTCCTACCATATCTTCCCACTAAACTTTAAAATGTCCTTCCTCACTGTTCTCTCTCTGTCTTACTACTAACTTTGAAACTTAGCTTACTGTCTCAGAGTTCCTTCACCCCTAGTTCTCCTAACTTATTTTAATCTAATCTTTTCTCTCATAACATTTGAAACCTTTTCCCACTGATTTATTGACAAAATTCCTTCCCCACCAATTTTTTAGAATACGTGATTGGGAATTCCCCACCTGCTCCTGACTCCTTTACACAGACTTGGCAAAACCGACTAAACACCTTTTAGCCTAACCTCAAATCTCTTAGTGTAAGAATGTAACCCAAAATAACAGTCACCCCTATTAAGGTTTTTCCCAGACAGATTGTCTAACAGGCAATCTAATACATTATCATCCTTCCTATGATATTATCTTTTAAGCAAATGATTCCCAAAAACCCCACTTCTTAAAATATTCTACCAGACAGTCAGTCGTCCAGTGTGCCTCTGATCGAACACTTCAATTTACACCATACATCTCTTCCCACAATATCCTTGATATATTGTCCTAATATTAGTATGTCTATTGTAATTCCTATTTGACTTCTATAACAGAGCTCAATTGATTCCCGAAGAGTAAACTGTTTTACTACTTCAAATCCCTATCCTAACCTAATTAGTTTATTTTACAGAGTGATATGTTTAACCTCTTTAGGCTGAACCCAGATAAGTTTTTCCCCTATTCACTATCACTTCTAATGGTCGGTTGTTTTTACTTCAATTGTTGGCTATTTTCTCTTCTTCTCTAATCGATGCTATCAGCTGATACCCCCCTTCTGGATATTCTAGGCACTCTAGAATATTTAGTGTTCACCTGGAGAACAGGTGATCTTGAATTGCCCCTGTATCTTCCTTAAAAATGTTCTCTTGTTTCCTCCTGACTTGTTGCTGTGGATAAGGAACATCTGGTACCCCCCTTTGGCTGGTACAATTGCATTTGATATTGTTCAGTTGAAGCTGTGACAGTGATTGTTGATTTGGTTCACTCTGATTCTTCATACTTTTCTTCTTCTCCACCACCAGTTATAAGTTGTATTTGATTGAGTTTTCTTCGTCCAGTTCTTCTCGTTGTGGACCTATCAGTATTCTTCAACAGGTTATCTTCTAAGTTCTGTTCTTGAAATATCATCTTCCATCATCTTCTTACTTTTCTTCTGTGCCAGTCCTTGTAGGACAAACTCCTCTTGAAAATAAAGCACCTTTAATCTCCAAATCTTCATCGCTTTCTTCATCTTCAACTTCCATCAGAGATCAAATCTCGTTGTACCCTTCTTCGTTTCTCTCTTGCCAACTTCCTTCTGATCACAGAGTCATATCCACCCAGGACCTCTCTCAATCACTCTCATCTTCATCATCCTCATCTCCTTAAGTTCCCAGACATCCCGGTTTTCCTTCCTTCTGGAGTTTTGAATTCATCTTCATCAGTCGTTTCTGCTCGTATTCGTCTTCATCTCTGATGCCATAATCACCCTGCTGGATGATGTCTTTCTGCTGAATCCATATGTGAGAAAGGTGTACTAACTTCTGCCATTAGTCTCTCCTAACACTACTTTGATTAAAAAATGACTATTTTAATCAATTTTCCCCTATATCAAGCCCTTTATATTCCTTTATTGTGACCTATGTTATTTTAGACTGTATAGCCTATGGCTATGACTTTCCCCTTAAATTATTAATATAACCTAAACAAATCCATTAACAATCCTGAATAATTAACCCCAATTCCTATTCCTATGTCACCAATATCAATTAGGGTTAGCTATCTTACCACAACCCATCAACTGCAAGTAAATTAGTCAACTTTAAAGCAATCCCAAAAACAAAGCCTCTATCCCTTCAATACTCCAATTCCCATAACCCCTTGCTCTATTAGCTCTTGCACTATAAGCACCTAATTATCTTAAATTTAAAGAATAATGTCAGTCCTTGATTCCCAACCCAACTGTAATTAAACCCCAGTGATACACAGAGCATCCAAAATGCAATTTTTAATGAAATAGTATTTGCCAAGCCTATGCAAAATCGTCATAAACTCACATATCTTGTAACAGTAACCTGTTTGATGATTTGATCCCTCCACCGCGTCACGTGATCACTTCCTGTATCTCCTCGCCCCCCCTCTCTCCTGTCTCTCATGACAAGGGACAAAGACACAGAAACAGCTTTTAATAGTTCATGCCATCACTGAGTATTTCCAACCATTCAAAATTCATTAGTTCTACATTATTCACTCTAAGACTAAACTCAGGACTAATTATAGATCGCCCAAAAACATTTTGCTTTTAATCCGTCATTTAATTCACTCTATTATAATCCGTTACCATATATTTAATTTATAAATTCAATAGGTACCCAAACAAGTTTCATCTTTAACCAATCGCAGTTTAAACTAGAATCATCGTGTTAAAATCTCTTTATGCGTATTTGTTCCGTCGTCTGTGTTCCTCTGTCTCCCCCTGCAGTTTAACCAATGTGTTGTTTTGCAGAAGCCCACGCATGCGCAAATATCATTTATTACATAGATCGCTCCAAAACATTTCATTCAATTTTAATCGTCTTTTAATTTAATTAATTATACTCCGTCAACATATATTTGATTTATAACTTTACTACATATCGCCAAATAGTTTCCCGTTCAAATAAAAGTCACTCTAACGATTTTAAAAGATGGTGTCCACCTTTCCTTCTCAGTAGCTATTAAACCCCTGCAAAGAAACCCCAAAGACCTCTGACCCTAAGCCACCATTTTGTTTTGTAGGCTCAACGCGACCTCATGTCGTAGTTGTTAGCCCCGTAAAATCCACGCACATGCGCACAACCCCTTAAGCCCATGCTTCCCACACAATAGACCGATAGCATTACGCTACAGCGTCACCATTATATACCTTATAATCACACAATTACACATAACAGAGCTCACAAAACATATAACCTGACTTACAAACACATAAACAAGTTTAAGAGACTTTCACCCGTCGCAACGGAATCTCTAAGGATACGTTAGCATGTAGCACGCAACACAATTAGCATGTAGCATTAGCATTTAGCTTAGCCTAAGGTACACTATAGCATGATTCACACTTTAGCCTTACAAAGATTAGCCTGAGCAACGATATACCACGTGGCCCAAAACAATCCAGCCTTAGCTTCAGCCTCTAACCAACTGCAGCCTACTACACAAATCAATATCCTGCACCGTTGCCAAATAAATAATCGTCCAATTCTCCCCCGTCTAACTTTTTGTTGCCTTGAAAGATGAATCTCATATCAAGCGGTTATCCCCAACCAATTTCCCGTCGGCCAGAGGAGGAGTATAACATAGCTACAACCATTCACTTCATAATTCCCGCTTAAGAAATCAACCTGACCCAACCTAACTAAGTCCAGGATTTGTAGCCCACCCAATAATAATAATAAGAATTATTACGAGTCGCCCCGTTTCGAGGTCTTTTCCGTATTCACGGTGCCCCTAAAAATGCATACGTATTCCAACATTAATTGCCAATCCATTGTCACCCGTTACCAATGAAATATAAAGTTCTACCGTTAAAGTTCTACCGTTCGCTCCTAAATTGGTCATTGTCACCCGTTACCAATGAGATAAATGTTAGCAGACTCTAGTCGACCAGCAACAACGCCACCTGAGGCTAGGTTATAATGGAACATCTCCTCAGTGTACACAAGTCATATCCAATCCAACAAACTCCGAAGCGGTAAGACCACTCACCCTTTTTCCCATGCCTCAGAGAGAGTTAGCTCGGCGATTGACTGAAACACAGAAGAGACGCAAAACCAGCCCCACGTTGGGCGCCATTATGTCGTATATGATGAATGGTGGCAATTATTGCTGTCAACAAAGAGTCCGTTATGCTGCATCATGTTAGAAGTTTTATTCATACCACGAGGTTACAGCATAAATTACAGACACGCGTTGTCCGGAGAACGACTCGTCAGATTGTTATGGCCGTTCTAACGTCTCACCGTTTAACCCCTATTTATAAACACTGCTGCCCCCTCTTCTGGCCAATCACCAGTCTCCCCTGTCTACAACCCACCCCCTGTCTGTGGTATGTGGTATTACACCTAAAACATTCCCTCTTGATACTACCATAAACAACATTCTATTTCTTCATGAAAAACATTTAACAAAGGCATAATCTTCAGATACTATACTTCCTTAATTGGTAATAATGTAGATAATATACTGTACATATAAGCACTGTGCTACTGTCACTGGTGGGATCTGAGCCCTGTTCTCCCACTTGGGAAACCAACGGCAACCATTAGAACAAATTGAGGGCTACCACATCACGACAACTCTCCTTCGCTACTCTACCATCCTATTACAGCAGCATCAGTAGGTTATAGAGCCAGGTAACAGATGTAACACACTCACCCATTTATATACGTGTGTGTGTGTGTGTGTGTGTGTGTGTGTGTGTGTGTGTGTGTGTGTGTGTGTGTGTGTGTGTGTGTGTATTCCCCTGTTAGGCGTACCAAGGCAATCTCTCTGCTACATCTAGTCCTAGACACACCACCTCTGTGTCGGCAGTGCAGTATGGGGCCTAACCACATCCAGATAAATGGCTACTCTCTTGGATATTGACGCTTCAGTTCTTCTCATGATAAAACGTGGATAGAAACACTTTTAGGCCTGTAAGGGGAATTCTAGCCTCTGCCATCCTTTCTTGGAGGCATGCTCAGAGGTGTCTGTGCCCTGTTGTGCCTTCACGGCTAGAATAAAAGTGGATGGGATAACCTTGGCTAAATATTTATCTTTCCTTGGGGTCTCTTATTCTATGGCTGAGGATTTGTTTACTGAGGAGTAAATCAAAAGGCAAAATGCCCTCGTCTCAGAAAGTAGTCTGAATCTAGAAGAACCATACAGCCAGCCTTCCCTCGTCTCAGGAAGTAGTCTGAATGTAAAAGAACCATACAGCCAGCCTGCCCTCGTCTCAGGAAGTAGTCTGAATCTAAACTCAGCAAAAAAAGAAACATCCCTTTTTTAGGACCCTGTCTTTCAAAGATAATTCGTAAAAATCCAAATAACTTCACAGATCTTCATTGTAAAGGGTTTAAACACTGTTTCCCATGCTTGTTCAATGAACCATAAACAATTAATGAACATGCACCTGTGGAACGGTCGTTAAGACACTAACAGCTTACAGACGGTAGGCAATTAAGGTCACAGTTATGAAAACTTAGGACACTAAAGAGGCCTTTCTACTGACTCTGAAAAACACCAAAAGAAAGATGCCAGGGATACCAGGGTCCCTGCTCATCTGCGTGAACGTGCCTTAGGCATGCTGCAAGGAGGCATGAGGACTGCAGATGTGGCCAGGGTAATAAATTGCTATGTCCGTACTGTGAGACGCCTAAGACAGCGCTACAGGGAGACAGGACGGACAGCTGATCATCCTCGCAGTGGCAGACCACGTGTAACAACACCTGCACAGGATCAGTACATCCGAACATCACACCTGCAGGACAGGTACAGGTGGCAACAACAACAACTGCCCGAGTTACACCAGGAACGCACAATCCCTCCATCAGTGCTCAGACTGTCCGCAATAGGCTGAGAGAGGCTGGACTGAGGGCTTGTAGGCCTGTTGACAGGACTGGCAAAAAGTGCTCTTCACTGACGAGTCACGGTTTTGTCTCACCAGGGGTGATGGTCGGATTCGCGTTTATCGTTGAAGGAATGAGCGTTACACCGAGGCCTGTACTCTGGAGGGTCCGTCATGGTCTTGGGCGGTGTGTCACATCATCATCGGACTGAGCTTGTAGTCATTGCAGTCAATCTCAACGCTGTGCGTTACAGGGAAGACATCCTCCTCCCTCATGTGGTACCATTCCTGCAGGTTCATCCTGATATGACCCTCCAGCATGACAATGCCACCAGCCATACTGCTCGTTCTGTGTGTGATTTCCTGCAAGACAGGAATGTCAGTGTTCTGCCATAGCCAGCGAAGAGCCCGGATCTCAATCCCATTGAGCACGTCTGGGACCTGTTGGATCGGAGGGTAAGGGCTAGGGCCAGAAATGTCTGGGAACTTGCAGGTGCCTTGGTGGAAGAGTGGGGTTACATCTCACAGCAAGAACTGCCAAATCTGGTGCAGTCCATGAGGAGGAGATGCACGCAGTACTTTATTCAGATGGTGGTCACATCAGATACTGACACTTACTTTTGATTTTGACCCCCCTTTGTTCAGGGACACATTATTCCAGTTATGTTAGTCACAAGTCTGTGGAACTTGTTCAGTTTATGTCTCAGTTGTTGAATCTTGTTATGTTCATACAAATATTTACACATGTTAAGTTTGAAAATAAACGCTTATAAAAGTTTAGAAGAACACATACACAACCCCCCGACAAATACACATACTCTTTACACTCTAAGCTTAGCTGCTGTATTTTGGGAACAATATCAACAGGATAACACAATGGCACTGGTACAAACACCCACTTACCTACTTTGACGAGATAGACTTTACTTTTTGTCCCCCCCCCAAAAACAAAAAACAAATATCCCCTGTACTGCACACTCACCTTGCCTTCTACCCCACGATACAAAACAACACTACACATCACAATAACAAAAACCTCACCACTTCTACAACCGTATATCCAACCCATCTTCCCCAGCTGTACAGACAGCCCCTCCGACACACCATATCTCCTGAAACATCTCCACACTTTATCATTTTATAGAACTCAAATTCCACCCTAAGGCGCACAGAGACCATCCCATTAAATAATAGTAAAGGGTCTGTTATCCCCCCACCATTAACCCTGTTCCTCCTTGTTAGCCAAATAGCCAACTTTGCCTGAACAAACAGAAAATTCAACAACACACATTTGGCCTTTTCCTTATTTGAATACCTGTACACCATTATAAACATCCCGACAGTAAACTCCACCCCCAACCTCTCACACATATTTATCCCATATGTAACTCTGTGTTGTTGTTGTTTTTATCGCACTGCTTTGCTTTATCTTGGCCAGATCGCAGTTGTAAATGAGAACTTGTTCTCAACTGGCTTACCTGGTTAAATAAAGGTGAAATAAAAAATGAATAAACACACATTCCAACAGAGACATTAATGGCATTAACCTGGCTCACACAGAAAACACATGAAGCACAGTTTCACTCATGACACAGAAAGGACACCCTTGTCCGACTCCCGGTTCAACCTGTGCCAACCAGCTGTTAGTGGCCAGGGCTCCATGTAGAACCCTCCACTGGAGGTCCCCTGACCTCTTTGGTACTGGGAGTTTGTAAAGCCCCCTCTATCTAAAACCCACCATACACTCCGCCCCACATAACCCTTGTCACGGATGTGCCTTCACTCCTGTTAGGCTCCTAATGTTCCTTACCTTAACGCAGAGGTTGTAGAGGGCTTTACCTCACACCCCCTCAAACTCTCCCAGGCTCGGAGTGTTAAAATCGAACAAGTCCTCCAGACCCCCTTGCCAGTCCCCAGTCTCTGCCATCACCTGCAGTGGCGGAAACATTGGTAGCCCCTTCCCCTTTGGCCGCTCAAACGCCCCCCTTAACGGCTCAGACAGTGCCTCCTGGACTTCCCCCAGGAATCTCTCCAGCAGCCTAAGAGATGTTAGTCCTGTTTGTTGTGCTAGGACTTCCAGGATGTTCCACCCCTCCTCTCCCAGCAATCGCAGGACACCCAGCCTTAGTAAACCCCGCTGCCATCAGTCGCCTCTGCAGGGTGGCCGACTGAACCGATCTCAAAAGGATGACTGGGTTGTGGAAGATAGGCTCCTCCCACAGCCCAGGCTCCACACCCCCTTCTTGTGTGGGCCTTAGTAGCTGCCAGGCCCTCAGGACCTCGGAGTAAAAATCGGAGAGATCCGCTGTACTCAGCCCCTCCAGCCTCATGAGGAATAGCTGCCGGTCCAACCCTAATCCGCCAGCTCTCCTCAGCAGCATACATGCTGGTTCCCTCCAGCCGACATCAGTATGGTACAGCAGTCTCTGCACCGCCTTAAGTCGGAATGATGTCCCTTAACACCCCCACTGAGCCTGAATGAGGCTCCTCCCCATTTCTGTCTTTGGTAAAATCCATCGTACAGTTCCAGTCCCCGCCGACCACCAGCGTCTCCTCAGGTGCTACCTGTGAGAGTTCCTGTCTAAGACACCCAAACAGATGCCCCCTCTCTCTCCCTGTGTTAGGTGCATACACATTTATAAGGACAAAACCCCTGTTGTTAATTTCTGTTTTTACTACAAGCAGTGTACCCGTACACACCACTTTGAGGAGCACATTTTTACGGCCAGACCCGATGCAAAAAGACTGCCACCCCTGCACTAACATTTGTTCCATGGCTCCGCACAGTTGCCCCTTTCCACCAGAGCCCCCAATCAACTCCATTCACCGCGTCTCCTGCAGCAACAACACCTGTACTATTTTTTGTTTTACATATTCACCCAACAGACTCCTCTTTCCCACATCTCTGGCGCCATTTATATTAAGCGAGCCTACCCGAAGAGCCTCCATAAGAAGTGGGAGAAAAGCCAGCCAAGAAGGAGACCAATAGCAAAGCTCAAAAAGCCCCAGTGCCAGAATAAAACGATTCATCTAAACAGCATCTTAAGGTAGACCCTTACGTACAGTTGTGACCCACGTCCTCAACCTAAAACGTTTCCTGGGTGAGAGGATACCATGCCGCTCATTTTTTCATAGCGTGTTGTACTGATCTACAAACTTCCCCAGATCACAAAAAAAAGCTTCAAGATGAACTTTTTTCGCCTTAGTCTCAATCAGGAACCTTGACAGTTCCCTCACCGTGTACTTTGACCTCTCTGACTGACTGGCTGTCAGCTCTGGACCCATTGAGGAGGAGTCTGAAAAGAAAGCCTCCTCATCATCCTCTTCCTCAGACACCTTCCTCCTCCTCATCTCCCATCCTGATCACCTGCCCTTTCTCTCTAGTCGGGGCCTCCCCCCCAGCACCAGGCAAAGGTCCCAGCCTCTCCCCTCCCACCTCCTTTCTTCTCCCACTTTTCCTCTTCCTCATGACACCCTCCTCCACCCCCGCTAGTCGCTTACCCTTCCCCACTATACTCTCCTCATCCACTAGCATAACCTGACTAGACCCATCCCCATCTACACCACCATCTCTAGCATGACTAGGCCCAGACTCACCTACACCACCATCTATAGCATGATTAGACCCAGCCTCATCTACACCACCATCTATAGCATGACTAGGCCCAGCCTCTGCTGCCTGCGTCTCATGGCCCCCTGCACGTTGACCTCAATTTCCCCCACTGGTGCTTGAACCCTCTCCTTGTCTACGGCCCTTACGTGGGCACGCAAAGTTCTTATGCCCCAAATCCCCACACTCAAAGCACCATAGACTATCTGTGCTGGCAAACCCCGCATAGAGCCCCTCCCCATGCCTCACTTTAAAATGCACATTTAACTGTTGCTCATTGTTATTCAGGAACTAAATGTACACACCTTTAACTGGACCATTCTCATGCCATGCCTACAATTACTCTAATGCAGTGGAGGCTGCTGAGGAGAGAACGGCTTATAATAATGGCCGGAACGGCACAAATGGAATGGCATCAAACACCTGGAAACCATGTGTTTGTAATTGAAACCATTCCACCAATTCCGCTCCAGTCTTTACCATGAGCCCGTCCTCCCAAATTAAGGTGACACCAACTTCCTGTGCTGTAATGTATTATATTTCAACAATAGCCTTATTTCTACAGCTGTTAAGTATTATTTCGATATCTCCTCTACATTTATCACACAAAAGGGAGGGGCGGACTACTCTCTGCCCTGCTCCCATGTGCTGTTTGCTAGATATAACGCGCACACACGGACACTGGCACACACACGTCTGCCAGCCTGCAAGGGCTCTTTAGCAGCATATTCAGCTCTCAGCAGCAGGCTGTAAAGCACATCCTAGTCTTTATTCTATTCATTAGCATCCCCATTAGCTGGTGCACATGCAGCAGCTACTCTTCTTGGACCCGTTGTCCTAATGCAGCTTTTGGTTTACAGGCCTCTGTGTGTTAGGGTGTGTCTATGAAGGTTTAGCATGGGCCAACCAGCTACGGTATTCTGTGTGTGTGTGTGTGTGTGTGTGTGTTCCCATGTGTGCATGTATGTGTGTGATGTGTGTGTGCAACTGTGAATGCTCATGTGTGCCTAGCTAGCAGCCCAATGATGTGGAGCTCTCTCTCAGCAGGGGTCCCCTTTGTAGGGGTTGGGATTGTCTCTCCAGGGCTCTGTGGTGAGTCAGTCAGAGACACACGTTATGAGGGAAGTCTGATATAACAGCAGCTGTGAGGGTGTCTTGGAGAATATGACTGTGTCCCAAATGACACCCTATTCCCTATATAGTGCACTACCCTATGGGCCTAGTCAAAAGCCATTTGGGACGCTGTCTGTAGAGGAGAACTGTAATGACAGGGTTTGTCTTGGTTTCATGTTGGCTTTTATTCTAGGACAAGTAAGACTGCATAGTCCCTCTTCCCCTCCTCTCTCCCCCGCTCTGTCTCTTTTACCATCTCTTTTACCATTCGTCCTTACCTTCTGTCTGATGTGTAGTCATTCTGCATAGGGACAACATAGTGGCAACTCTCTATCTCTATCTCCCCTCTCTCCCTCCCTCCCACCTCCTCTATGTGTTTAATCATTTGGTGGTGTTGTTAGATTACCTCTGGGGAAGCCAAACTCATCTGTTTCTACCCAGGCGTTTAATAAAGGGATTACTAGGCGTCCATCTTGGTTCTTGTCCCTCTGGCACGGGCCAGGCTAGGTAGAACACACAGCCTACAGTCCAGATAGCGCTGCCCCCTGTTAATGGCCCTATCTCTTGGCTTGAGACACGCACACGCAACGCAGCGAGAAGCTATCGTACGCAGACACAGACACACACTGAAAGTTGTAGACACAGACACATTACTACACAGACCACCTCTGTAGTGCGGTATGGGGCCCAACTACTTACAGATGAACGTGCAAACACACACACACACACACACACAAAGGAAAACAAGTACACACACACCCTAATGTCAGACGCCTCCTGAGGCTCGGTGACAGTAAGGGACAGAGGAGTCTTGAAACAATTACTGTGGCTGTCACTGTTTACACTGGCCAGAGAAAATAGAGGTAGATCAATCAGACGAGAGGGGAGAGGGATGAGGGGACAGAGATGTCACTTTCATTGACAAAGTGAGCATAGTTTCATTATGTGGAAAGACAAGGTGACATCTAGCCAGTTTGGTCTGGCCACCGGAGACGTCAACGATCAGTCTCCTTCTCCTGTATCTCTTACGGTGGAGTCCAACTACGTACCAACTTCAACAGAGATATATATACAGTGGGGAAAAAAAGTATTTAGTCGGCCACCAATTGTGCAAGTTCTCCCACTTAAAAAGATGAGAGAGGCCTGTAATTTTCATCATAGGTACACGTCAACTATGACAGACAAATTGAGAAAAAAAATTCCAGAAAATCCCATTGTAGGATTTTTAATGAATTTATTTGCAAATTATGGTGGAAAATAAGTATTTGGTCACCTACAAACAAGCAAGATTTCTGGCTCTCACAGACCTGTAACTTCTTCTTTAAGAGGCTCCTCTGTCCTCCACTCGTTACCTGTATTAATGGCACCTGTTTGAACTTTTTATCAGTATAAAAGACACCTGTCCACAACCTCAAACAGTCACACTCCAAACTCCACAATGGCCAAAACCAAAGAGCTGTCAAAGGACACCAAAAACAAAATTGTAGACCTGCACCAGGCTGGGAAGACTGAATCTGCAATAGGTAAGCAGCTTGGTTTGAAGAAATCAACTGTGGGAGCAATTATTAGGAAATGGAAGACATACAAGACCACTGATAATCTCCCTCGATCTGGGGCTCCACGCAAGATCTCACCCCGTGGGGTCGAAATGATCACAAGAACGGTGAGCAAAAATCCCAGAACCACACGGGGGGACCTAGTGAATGACCTGCAGAGAGCTGGGACCAAAGTAACAAAGCCTACCATCAGTAACACACTACGCCGCCAGGGACTCAAATCCTGCAGTGCGAGACGTGTCCCCCTGCTTAAGCCAGTACATGTCCAGGCCCGTCTGAAGTGCATTTGGATGATCCAGAAGATGATTGGGAGAATGTCATACGGTCAGATGAAACCAAAATATAACTTTTTGGTAAAAAACTCAACTCGTCATGTTTGGAGGACAAAGAATGCTGAGTTGCATCCAAAGAACACCATACCTACTGTGAAGCATGGGGTTGGAAACATCATGCTTTGGGGCTGTTTTTCTGCAAAGGGACCAGGACGACTAATCCGTGTAAAGGAAAGAATGAATGGGGCCATGTATCGTGAGATTTTGAGTGAAATCCTCCTTCCATCAGCAAGGGCATTGAAGATGAAACGTGGCTGGGTCTTTCAGCATGACAATGATCCCAAACACACCGCCCGGGCAACGAAGGAGTGGCTTCGTAAGAAGCATTTCAAGGTCCTGGAGTGGCCTAGCCAGTCTCCAGATCTCAACCCCATAGAAAATCTTTGGAGGGAGTTGAAAGTCTGTGTTGCCCAGCGACAGCCCAAAAACATCACTGCTCTAGAGGAGATCTGCATGGAGGAATGGGCCAAAATACCAGCAACAGTGTGTGAAAACCTTGTGAAGACTTACAGAAAACGTTTGACCTGTGTCATTGCCAACAAAGGGTATATAACAAAGTATTGAGAAACTTTTGTTATTGACCAAATACTTATTTTCCACCATCATATGCCAATAAATTCATAAAAAATCCTATAATGTGATTTTCTGGAATTTTTTTCTCATTTTGTCTGTCATAGTTGACGTGTACCTATGATGAAAATTACAGGCCTCTCTCATCTTTTTAAGTGGGAGAACTTGCACAATTGGTGGCTGACTAAATACTTTTTTTTCCCCACTGT
>NW_025536389.1:0-20000 GCF_020615455.1 Coregonus clupeaformis
TCCTGACTCCATGTCCTCTCCTGACTCACTGTACCTCTCCCTGACCCAACTGCTCCCTCTCCTGACTCCTCCTCTCTCCGGCTCTGTGCCTCTCCCTTACTCACCCTCTTTCTGACCCCGCTGTACCTCTCCCACAGCTCAATGTCCCTCTCCCTGACTTGTGTCCCTCTCCCTGACTCATGTCCCTCTCCCTGGCTGTCCCCTCTCTCCCACAGCTGTCCCTCTCCCTGACTCACTGCTCCTCTCTGACTCTTCGCTCCCTCTCCTAGCTCGCTGTCCCTACCTGACTCACTGTCCCTCTCTGACTAACTGTGCCTCTCCTGACTCAATGTCTCTCTTCCTGCGTCCCTCTCCCCTGACTGTCCCTCTCTATTTTTCACTGTACCTCACCCTCCTGACTAACTGTGCTCTCACAGCTCCCCACTGTCCCCTCTCCCTGACTCTGCTGTCCCTCCTCCCCCTGACTCACTGTCCCTCTCCCTGACTCATTGTCCTCTCCTGACTCACTGTCTCTCCCTGACTCACTGTTCCTCTCCTGACTAACTGTCCCTCTCCCCTGACTAACTGCTTGCACCTCTCCCTGACTCACTGTACCTCTCCCTGACTCACTATCCCTCTCCTGACTCACTGTCCCTCTCCCTGACTCACTGTCCCTCTCCTGACTCTGCCACCTCTCCCTGACTCTGTCCTCTCCTGACTCACTGTCCCCCTCTCTAAACTTCTGTCCCTCTCCCTGACTCACTGTCCCTCTCCCTGACTCCTGTACCTCTCCTTACAATGAATGCTCCCTCTTCCTGACTCCTGTAACCTCTCCTGACTCACTGTCCCTCTCCCTGACTCACTGTCCTCTCCTGACTCCTGTCCTCTCTTCTGACTCACTGTCCCTCTTCCTGACTCACTGTTACCTCTCCCTTTCTCCTGACTTGTTCCCCTCTCTGACTCACTGTCCCTCTTCCTGACTCACTGTCCTCTCCCTAACTCACTGTCTCTCTCCTGAGCAGTCATGGAAATGCAACCACAGTTGGAGTTGATACTGCCGAAGACCTGAGAATTTACAAAGGAAAGCACCACCGTCAAACTAAAACCATGTTGGGTGGTCTTCCATTTTGTTTAGTCTATAAACATCAAACTAATCAAACACCTAGCCTGCTTTATTACTCACGCCGGCCAAATAAAACAAGGACGAAACAAAAACTTTGGCTTTTGCTTTTTGGTTGTTGTTCCAATAATGGTGGCAAAATTACTGTTTTATATGATATTCAATACTCCATGGATTGCCTCTGGTGCCGTGGAGGAGGAGCTTGTGAGTTCCAAAGACCGAGAGATAAGAACACAACCGAGCGAGTATCACAGGTAGAGAGATAAGCCTGGCTGACACGAAGTCCCCTGAGGAAGCGTCAGCCAGGCTCGAAGAGTTAGCCTGGCTGACACCGAAGTCCCCTGAGTAGCGTCCAGCCAGGCTAGAAAGAGATATTAGCCTGGCTGACACGAGTCCCCTGAGTAAGGCGTCAGCCAGGCTGAAGATAGCCTGGCTAAGTCCCGAGTGGCGTGGGTGAAGATATTAGCCTGGCTGACCGGTCCGACGCGGGGTTAGCGCAAGTCCCGGGGGTGGGGGAGATCCCCTGAGTAGCGTCAGCCAGGCTGAGAGAGAGGTGAAGAAGGAGAGATTATTGGCCTGGCTGAGACGAAGAAGAGACGTGAGAGGTCCCCTGAGTAGCGTCAGCCAGGCTAGAGAGATATTAGCCTGGCTGACACCGAAGTCCCCCTGAGTAGCGTCAGCCAGGCTAGAGAGATATTAGCCTGGCTGACACCGAAGTCCCCCTGAGTAGCGTCAGCCAGGCTAGAGAGATATTAGCCTGGCTGACACCGAAGTCTAGAGAGATGAAGCCCCCTGAGTAGCGTCAGCCAGGCTGAGAGAGATTAGCCTCGTGTTTAACACCAAAGTCCCCCTGGCAGTGCGTCAGCCAGGCTCGAGAAAGTCAGCCTGGCTGACACCGAAAGTCCCCCTGAGTAGCGTCACAGGCTAGGAGATATTAGCCTGAGCCCGACTACCGAAGTCCCCCTGAGTAGCGTCAGCCAGGCTAGAGAGATGACCTGTGTGACACCGGGTCCTCAGGTAGCGTCAGCCAGGCTCGAGAGATATTAGCCTGGCTGCCACCGAATCCTGAGTAGCGTCAGCCAGGCTCGAGAGATATAGCCTGGCTGACACCGAAGTAAAATCCCCCGAGATAGCCTGCTTATGTGGCGTAGAGAGATATTAGCCTGGCTGACAACGAAGTCCCCTGAGTACGTCAGCCGAGCTAGAGATATTAGCCTGGCTGACACCGAAGTCCCCCTGAGTAGCGTCAGCCAGGCTAGAGAGATATTAGCCTGGCTGACACCGAAGTCCCCCTGAGTAGCGTCAGCCAGGCTAGAGAGATATTAGCCTGGCTGACAACGAAGTCCCCCTGAGTAGCGTCAGCCAGGCTAGAGAGATAGGGAGGGAGGGAGGGGAGGGGAGGGAGGGAGGGAGGGAGGGGGATAAAGTTAGAGGGTCCCTGATCCCTGATAAATCAATAACTATATCCTGTGGACTACAACTCACAGCTTTGAGTGTGAGGTCACATGAGCCAGCAGTTCTCTGATCTGGTGAGGATGTCTGTCTTGGTTTTGGCCAGCTCTGCCCTCGACTCCTGCATCACACGCACACGCTCTGTACCCGGTCCTGTCGTCGTCCGCCTGAGAGACAGGGAGAAGAGACAAAACAACACATTAGGAAAGAAGCGGGTGTGGGGGTGGTCAAGTGGGTGGTTCACATTGGTTAATAAAAGTAGAGCCTATTAACTACATTCCAAATGGAGTAAAACTCAGCCTTCTCCTCCCCCTCTACCTTCTGTAGAGCCTCCTCCTCAGTTTCTCTTCTTCTCCCAGCTGTCTGGGCTGTTCCTCCTGGGAGCGGCCGGGAGTGGGCCTTCTGGTACTGGGCTCAATCTCTGGGTCTGGGTCCACCGGCCTTACGAGCGTCACCTCAGACTCTTGCTGCATGGGAGAGGGAGATAACACATGTGAGTGAAGTAAACACACACACACACACACACACACAAACACACACACACACACAAGCTCTCTCTCTCTCTCTCTCTCTCTCTCACACACACACACACACACACACACACACACACACACACACACACACACACAAGCTCTCTCTCTCTCTCTCTCACACACACACACACACACACACAAGCTCTCTCTCTCTCTCTCTCACACACACACACACACAAAGCTCTCTCTCTCTCTCTCTCTCTCTCTCTCTCTCTCTCTCTCACACACACACACACAGCAAGCTCTCTCTCTCTCTCTCTCTCTCTCTCACACACACACACACACACACACACACACACACACACACACACACAAGCTCTCTCTCTCTCTCTCTCACACACACACACACACAGCTCTCTCTCTCTCTCTCACACACACACACACACACACACACAAGCTCTCTCTCTCTCTCTCTCTCTCTCTCTACACAAAACACACACACATACACACAAGCTCCTCTCTCTCTCTCTCTCTCTCTCACACACACACACACACACACACACACACACACACACACACACACTACACACACTCAAGCTCTCCCACACACACACACCACAGCTCTCTCTCTCTCTCTCGCGCACACACACACACACACACACAAAGCTCTCTCTCTCTCTCTCTCTCTCTCTCTCACACACACACACACACACACACACACACACACACACACACGCTCTCTCTCTCTCTCTCTCCCTCTCTCTCTCTCTCACACACACACACACACACACACAGAGAGAATGGCAGAAGGACAGAGAAGTCTCACACATTTTCTTTAGTTGTCTCTGCCATTGCTTTCGGATGGTCCTTTTCCTCAGTTTGTCACAGCTCATTCTTTCCCACAACAGCTGCCACAATCACACAGAGGCTGCAAATAGAGGATTGCGTAACATTGTGCAATCTTTTTCCAAAAATTATGTTCAAACCCAAATGAAAAATGGTTGCCTCGTCAGAGATCAGATCACTCAATGAGTTTCTACGATATTGTGAGTCTTGAAGTTTTGCTGACGTAAAATGTTTGCTCTGACAAAGAGTATAAAGAGTACACTATCATTCATTTATCACCTGTCTGAATGTATTACAGAGTGTCAGTCCTACCTGTCTGAATGTATTATAGGGTGTCAGTCCTACCTGTCTGAATTTGTTACAGAGTGTCAGTCCTACCTGTCTGAATTTGTTACAGAGTGTCAGTCCTACCTGTCTGAATTTGTTACAGAGTGTCAGTCCTACCTGTCTGAATGTATTATAGGGTGTCAGTCCTACCTGTCTGAATTTGTTACAGAGTGTCAGCCAATCTGTCTGAATTGTTGGCAGAGTGTCAGTCCTACCTGTCTCTGAATTTGTTACAGAGTGTCGGGTCCTACCTTCTGTCTGAATGTATTATAGGGTGTCAGTCCTACCTGTCTGAATTTGTTACAGAGTGTCAGTCCTACCTGTCTGAATTTGTGCAGATGTCAGTCCTACTGTGTCTGAATGCATTATAGGGTTGTCAGTCCTACCTGTCTGAATTTTTACAGGAGTGTCATCCTACCTGTCTGATTGTGTTACAGAGTGTCAGTCCTACCGCTGAATTTGTTACAGAGTGTCAGTCCTACCTGTCTGAATTTGTTACAGGGGTGTCAGTCCTACCTGTCTGAATTTGTTACAGAGTGTCAAACGTACCTGTCGGAATTTGTTACAGAGTGTCAGTCCTACCTGTCTGAATTTGTTGGCAGAGTGTCAGTCCTAAACCTGAATCTGGTTGTTACAGAGTGTCAGTCCTACCTGTCTGAATTGTTACAGAGTGTCGTCCTACCTATCGGAATTTGTTACAGAGTGTCAGTCCTACCTGTCGAATTTCTAAGGCAGAGTGTCAGTCTCTGTATCTGCCTGAATTTGTTACAGAGTGTCAGTCCTACCTGTCTGAATTTGTTACAGTGTCAGTCCTACCTGTCTGAATTTTGTTACAGAGTGTCAGTCCTCACCTCGTCTGAATTGTGACACGAGTGTCAGTCCTACCTGTCTGAATCTGTTATAGGGTGTCATCCTACCTGTATAATTTGTTAGTCTGCAGGGGTCGGTGGCAGTCTGTAGGGAGTTGTGTACTCTATGTCATTCTTAAACGTAGGGGAGATATAAGTATCCCTCAACGGCATGTGGTCCGTGGGCCAGACGAACGGACATATGGAAATATCTCATTAGTCACAATCTCTTTCATGTGATGAACACACAGACTCCACATAAGTCTCCGTTGCTCATTTAAGAAAACACGTTTTCAGTCTTGGGGGGGGTTGTGGTTTTGATGTGGCAAGTTACTGATGTTTTGTTAATGAGACACATTCGGAACAAAGTGAGGATCACCTCAAAATAGTTGAATTCTCTGGAGATAACTCAATAAATCTTTGTTCATTTTAGACAAGGTTTTAGTCGCACCCAAGCTTACGTCTAGCTAAGGTGTTGGTGCAGTATTTCTGATACATAAAATGTGCAACGTGGTTCAATCTTATTACAACTGAACGCACTGGAGCCACTGGGCAGGTCTATCTCACTGTCTGTGTGTTCTGCCGTACATTGGATAGAGAGCAACATCGCAGCTGTTTATCCGTGTTAGTGGGCATTGTCGAAATCAAAACCCAACCGCCAAGTAAGTCATGATGAACTCACTTACAAAACTCTGTTTTGGATGGACTGACTTTATGACCAAAAATAATTCATTTACACTTTGTAGTTAATTTTGAAAACTACAATCGTGGTCAAAAGCTTTTGAGAATGACACAAAGTATTGGTCCTCCACAAAGTTTGCTGCCTCTGTGTTGATGATGGCAATTTGCACACTACTCCAGAATGTCATGAAGAGTGATCAGATGAATTGCAATTAATTGAAGTCCCTCTTTGCCATGAAATGTGAACTTAATCCGCAGAACTTTTCCAATGCATTTTCAGCCCTGCCACAAAAGGACCAGCTGCCGATGTCAGTGATTGTCTTGTTAACACAGGTGACAGTGTTGACGAGGACAATGCTGGAGATAACTCTGTCATGCTGATTGAGTCAGAATAACAGACTGGAAGCTTTGAAAAGGAGGGGGTGGTTTGAAATCATTGTTCTTCCTCTGTTAACCATGGTTACCGAAAGGAAACACGTGCCGGCCATCATTGCTTTGCACAAAATACTTCAGGCAAGGATATTGTTGCGTAGTAAAGATTGCACCTAATCAACCATTTGATCGGGATATCAAGAAACTCCCAAGGAGAGGTTCAATTGTTGGGGAAGAAGGCGTAGCGCCCAAGAGGAAAGTCCAGAAAGCAAGCACCAGGACCATCTCCTAAAGGTTGATTCAGCTGCGGGATCGGGGCACCACCAGGCAGAGCTTGCTCAGGAATGGCACGGCAGGTGAGTGCATCTGCACGACAGCAGTGAGAGGCAAGACTTTTGGAGGATGGCCTGGTGTCAAGAAGGGCAGCAAAGAAGACACTTCTCTCGGGAAAACATCGGGGACAGACTGATATTCTTCCAAAAGGTACAGGGATTGGACTGCTGAGGGACTGGGGTAGGGAGTCATTTTCTCGATGAATCCCCTTTCCGATTGTTAGTTTATCCCGGGAAAACCTGGTCGCGGAGAAGACAAGGTGAGCGCTTCCATCAGTCCTGTGTCATGCCAACAGTAAAGCATCCTGAGACCATTCATGTGTGGGGTTGCTTCTCAGCCAAGGGAGTGGCTCAACACAGATTTTGCTTAAGAACACAGCCATGAATAAAGATAAGGACCTACTTACATCCTTAGAGAGCAACTTTCCAACCATCCAAGAACAGTTTAAGGACGAAATGCCTTTTCCATGATGGAGCACCTTGTCATAAGGCAAAGTGGGAGCAATCTTAGTGGCTCGGGGGGACCAAACATCGACATTTTTGGGTCCATGGCCAGGAAACTCCCAGACCTTAATCCCATTGAGAACTTGTGGTCGATCCTCAAAAGATGGGTGGACAAACCAAAAACCCACAAATTCTGACAACTCAAGCATTGATTAGCAAGAATGGAGCTGCCATCAGTCAGGATGTGGCCCAGAAGTTGAATTGACAGCATGCCAGGCGCGGATTGCAGAGGTCTGGTGAAAAAGAGGTCGACACTGCAAATATTGACTCTTAGCAACTGAATGTAATTGTCAATAAAAGCCTTTGACACTTATGGAATGCTTGTAATTATACTTCAGTGTTACCATAGTAACTAATGACATAAAGATCTAAAGAACACTGAAGCAGCAAACTTTGTGGGAGACCAATACTTGTGTCATTCTTAAAACTTTGCGATTGACTGAATAAATGTCAGATTAATATCGATGCCACATAGGCCATTTTCTATCAGACACGTTTTCGGACTGCTCATAATCTAAAAACATGACAATAATGTGCCATTTAGCAGACGATCCAGCGACTTACAGTCATCGTCGGATTTTGTGTATAGGTGGTCCTGGGATCGAACCCACTACCTTGGCGCACAAGCGCCGGGCTCTACCAGCTGAGCTACAGAGGGACCACAAGTTGCGCTTAAGTTGAAGATGGAAAGCAATGTTTAATCTATGTTTAGCTGCAGTTTTAAAGAGTACATACACTTGTGTACAAAACATTAGGAACACCTGCTTTTTCCATGACAGACTCACCCTGGGCAGAATGTATGTTAAATTCACTGTTAGTGTAGATAAAGGGAGAGACAGGTTGTAAGAAGGCTTTTGCTATTTTGAGATAATTGAGAAATGGATTGTGTATGTGCGCCATTCAGAGGGTTAATGGGCAAGACAAATATTTAAGTGCCTTTTGAATAGGGTAGGTAGTAGGTGCCAGGCCAACCGGGGTTGGAGAAAAAACCAGCCAACTTGACACAACTGTGTGAAGCATTGAGCCGAACATGGTCGCAGCGATATCCTGTGAACAGCTTTCGACACCTGAGAGTCCAGGCCTGCGACCAATTCAGGCTGTTCCTGAGGGCAAAATGGGCTGCAACTCAATATTAGGAAGGTGTTCCTAATGTTTTGTACACCCAGTTTATATCTGTGGTCTGTGCTTGTGTTAAATTATTCTTAGGAGAAAACATATATACCTGGGTTGACTCAGTATGCGCCTTTGCACCTATTCAGCCATTTGGCACAGCTCTTGGGCACATTCGATGTCTGGGAGGAAGGATCAATAGTAGATAAGAATGAATGTTCTTAATCAACTTATGTTCTACTATCGTCCACTAATATGGATGTCTAATATGTCACTCAACATGGATGTCTATGTCCACTAACTTGGATGTCTAATATGTCCACTAACATGGATGACTATATGTCCACTCAACATGGATGTCTAATATGTCCCACTAACATGGATGTCTGATGTCCACAATATGGATGTCTATGTCCACTGGATGTCTAATATGTCCACTAACATGGATGTCTAATATGTCCACTAACATGGATGTCTAATATGTCCACTCAACATGGATAGTCAATGCTGTCCACTAACATGGATGATATGTCCACCTAAAACATGGATGTCTAATATGTCCACTAACATGGATGTCTAATGTCCACTAACATGGATGTCTAATATGTCCACTAAATGGATGTCTAATATGTCCACCAACATGGGATGTCCCAATATGTCCACTAACATGAATGTCTCATATGCTCCACATAACATGGATGTCTAATATGTCCACTAACATGGATGTGTCAATACTCCACCCCTAACATGGATGTCCTAATAGTCCACTAACATGGATGTCTAATATGTCCATAACATGGGATGGCTCATGTTCACTAACATGGGATGTCTAATATGTCCACTAACACGGATGTTCAATCTGTTCACTAACATGGATGTCTAATATGTCCACTAACATGGATGTCTCATATGTCCACCAACATGGATGTCTAATATGTCCACTAACATGGATGTCTAATATGTCCACTGGGCCATGGATGTTCAATATGTCCAATAACATGAATGTCCACTATGTCCCACTAACATGGATGATGTATGTCCACTAACATGGATGTCTAATATGTCCACTAACATGGATGTCTAATATGTCCACTAACATGGATATGTAGCTGAGTTAAAAGCAGTTCTTGCATGAAGTGTGGGCCAAATTCCCTCCACATGACGGCGAGAGACTGATCCCAACAATTACAGGAAGCGTTTGGTTGAGTCATTGCAGCCTAAAAGGTGGCACAAGCAGTTATTTGAGTAGTAAGGGGGGGGCACTTACTTTTTCACACGAGGGCGTAGTTGGTGTTGCATAACTTACATTAATTGCAATTAAATAAGTATCAACATTTTGTTCACTTCGTTTTCAATTGGGAAACTAATATTAGGTTTTGGTTAAAGATCATTCAGTATCAAAAATATGCGAAATATAGAGAAAATCAGAAAGGGGGCAAATACTTTTCTCAAGTCCTGGTGTATGTCTTAGGCAGGTGTGTATGTGTGAGGTGTGTGTGTCATGCGTGTCTGCATTGCGTGCGTGCTTGCAGGTGAGTGCGTGTGTGCGTGCTTGCAGGTGAGTGCGTGCGTGCATGCTTGCAGGTGAGTGCGTGCGTGCGTCTCACTAACCCAGTCCCAGGCGTTTGTCGACCCAGGCCAGCAGATCTTTGGTGTGCCGCGGACCAGGTCTTGCATGAAAGCAGAGCCGAACTCCACCCCGCTGACGTTCCTCTGCAGCGTCAGGCCAACATCCTCCTCCTCTGGGCCTGGAGAGTTAGTACAGGAGGAGCGTCTATCATACAGTTCCTACTGTTCCTATTACACATTTGAGTCATTTAGCAGATGCTCTTATCCAGAGTGACTTACAGGAGCAATTAGGGTTAAGTGGGCACATCACCTAGTCGGCTCGGGGATTAGAACCAGCAACCTGGGGGGGGGGTTCCTAACCACATGACCTAACATATACAGTTAATCAGAGGAATACTTATTCACACAGTTCAATTAATTTTCTCTATGAATTTGAGAGTGGTTACATTTCTCCAGCCCCATACCTCAGCTGTTTACCAAAGCAGTGACGGGGTGCAGCTTTGTTATTGAGATTGCGCCGGTTAAGCTGCTCTTTCAAGTCCCATAGACTCTACATGTATATAGACTCCGTATGTATTCATGTGAGTTTACTAGCCTACAGGAACCGATAACTCTGTTGTCACAGGGATTGTCTGAGGGGGATATGAAACTACCAGCCTTTATCACCAACAGTATGGTCTGACTAGCCTTTGGACATTATAGGGACACTGGGTCTGAGGGGGATATGAAACTACCAGCCTTTTCTCATACAGTCATGCCATACTTCTCTTAATTACAAAATACTGTTGTCTGGCTGCTAATAACACAGTGCCGGCCTCTAGACTAGAGATCCACCTACACTAAGCGATGAGAAAGCTATGACACGTATGAATAACACACACTCCTATTTAGTAAGCACGACATACAGCCTATTGTGGCCTAGTATAAATTCTATGCTATGCGTGCAAAGCGATGCCAGAAAAACAACCCCCTCATAACTTCTCTGACCGCACTCCCTCACATCCCAGCTGCCACCCATATGATTCAATTCAGGCTTCAGCTCAGAGCGCTAACACAGTCACCCCCTCCCATCCATCTGCCTGGCGTCTGATCCTAACAGAAACCCCCCTCATGGCTGCGTCCCAAATGGGCCCTGCGTCCCCCCCACCCCCCCACGGGCCCCTTGGTCAAAAGTAGTGCACTATGTCCCACGGGCCCCTTGGTCTAAAGTAGTGCACTATGTCCCACGGGCCCCTTGGTCTAAAGTAGTGCACTATGTCCCACGGGCCCCTTGGTCTAAAGTAGTGCACTATGTCCCACGGGCCCCTTGGTCTAAAGTAGTGCACTACGTAGAGAATATGGTGCCATTTGGCACGCAGCCATGTGTTTTGCATCACACGGAACTACTTTTAGAAAACAGCCAAAGAATGTCAGCCATTTGGTGGGGAAAAACCCACAGCCCAGCCCAGGCTAAACAGAAATAACATTAGCTGAGGGTGGGGTCCCATCACCACTGAAGGAATCTGAAGGTCTACATAATTTAGCTGCTTGACTGACACTCAGTCGACCCCCGAAGCTACTCACGGTCTGTGGAGTTATTTAGCTGCTTGACTGACACTCAGTCGACCCCCGGCTACTCACGGTCTGTGGAGTTATTTAGCTGCTTGACTGACACTCAGTCGACCCCCCGAAGCTACTCACGGTCTGTGGAGTTATTTAGCTGCTTGACTGACACTCAGTCGACCCCCCGAAGCTACTCACGGTCTGTGGAGTTATTTAGCTGCTTGACTGACACTCAGTCGACCCCGAAGCTATCCACGGTCTGTGGAGTTATTTAGCTGCTTGACTGACACTCAGTCGACTTCCCGAAGCTACTCACGGTCTGTGGAGTTATTTAGCTGCTTGACTGACACTCAGTCCAACCCGAAGCTACTCACGGTCTGTGGAGTTATTTAGCTGCTTGACTGACACTCAGTCCGACCCCGAAGCTACTCACGGTCTGTGGAGTTATTTAGCTGCTTGACTGACACTCAGTCGACCCCCGAAGCTACTCACGGTCTGTGGAGTTATTTAGCTGCTTGACTGACACTCAGTCGACCCCCCGAAGCTACTCACGGTCTGTGGAGTTATTTAGCTGCTTGACTGACACTCAGTCGACCCCCGAAGCTACTCACGGTCTATGGAGTTCTGCGTACCTGTAACTAGTTATTATTAATAGTACCGTAATAGTATATTCCCAATAGCGATGGAAGCATTTTACGTAATCATTTAGCTACAGGTGGCCGTTATGTATGCTAAAGGTTTATGCAAACATAACGGCCACCTGTAATGATTATACAGGACATTCCAATAGGGACCTTCCAATAGGGACCTTCCAATGGGGACCTTCCAATAGGGACCTTCCAATAGGGACCTTCCAATAGGGACATTCCAATAGGGACATTCCAATGGGGACATTCCAATAGGGACCTTCCAATAGGGACATTCCAATGGGGACCTTCCAATAGGGACCTTCCAATGGGGACATTCCAATGGGGACATTCCAATGGGGACATTCCAATGGGGACATTCCAATAGGGACATTCCAATGGGGACATTCCAATAGGGACATTCCAATGGGGACATTCCAATGGGGACATTCCAATAGGGACATTCCAATGGGGACATTCCAATAGGGACCTTCCAATAGGGACATTCCAATGGGGACATTCCAATGGGGACATTCCAATGGGGACCTTCCAATAGGGACCTTCCAATAGGGACCTTCCAATAGGGACCTTCCAATGGGGACATTCCAATGGGGACATTCCAATAGGGACATTCCAATGGGGACATTCCAATGGGGACATTCCAATGGGGACATTCCAATAGGGACATTCCAATGGGGACCTTCCAATAGGGACCTTCCAATAGGGACCTTCCAATAGGGACCTTCCAATGGGGACATTCCAATAGGGACCTTCCAATAGGGTATTTTCTTACACTTAGATGCTTATGTATCCAAGACATTACACTGTGTACAGTTCCTTCAGAAAGTATTCACACCCCTTTACTTTTTCCACATTTTGTGGTGTTACAAAGTGGGATTAAAACAGATTACATTTTCATTTTTTTGTCAACGATCGACACATAATACTCTCAATGTCTAAGTAGAAGAAGGATTCTAATGTTTAAAATAAAATGTATGGAAAATAAAACCCTAATATATAAAACGAGCAGGAACAGGTCAGCTGGTAGAGCCCAGAGCCCAAACTAAACATGGAGAAGCTGCGTTTAGCACTGATGCTGTACACAACTGGAATAAACTACCAGAAGATCTTAGATGTGCCCCAAACGTATCCATTTTTAAATCCAGGTTAAAAACACTTCTCTTTCACGTTCCCTACGACTGAGCACTTAAACTGGAACCAAACTGTTTAGCCTTATAGCTTCCTATGGTTTCATCCCATTTTTTATTTGTAATTCTTAATCTTGTTTTTATTTTATTATCTTAATTTTTATTATTATGATGTTTTCATAATTTTTGATAGACACCTTTGTAAAGCACATTGAATTGTCCCGATGTATGAATTGTGCTATATAAATAAACTTGCTTGCTTGCTAATATATCTTGATTAGATAAGTATTCAAACCGCCTGAGTCAATACATGTTAGAATCACCTTTGGCAGCGATTATAGCTGTGAGTCCCTAGGAGCTTTGCACACCTGGATTGCACAATATTTGCACAAAGAACAAAACAAATCTTCAAGGTCTCTCAAGTCGGTTGTTGATCATTGCAAGACAGTCATTTTCATGTCTTTAAAGCCAATTTAAGTCAAAACTGTAACTAGGCCACTCAGGAACATTCAACGTCGTCTTGGTAAGCAACTCCAGTGTATATTTGGCCGTGTCTCCTAGTGTCTGTTGGAAAGCAGACTGAACCAGGTTTTCCTCTAGGATTTTGCCTGTGCTTAGCTCTATTCCATGTATTTTTATCCTCCCAAAAAAACTCCCCTAGACCTGGCCGATTACAAGCATACCCATAACATGATGCTGCCACCACTATGCTTGAAAATATGAAGAGTGGTACTCAGTGATGTGTTGTGTTTGCCCCAAACATAACGCTTTGTATTCAGGACAAAAAGTTAATTTCTTTACCACATTTTTTTGCTGTATTACTTTAGTGCCTTATTGCAAACAGGATGCATGTTTTGGAATATTTGTATTCTGTACAAGCTTCCTTCTTTTCACTGTCAATAAGGTTAGTATTGTGGAGTAACAACAATGTTGTTGATCCATCCTCACTTTTCTCTTATCACAGCCATTAAACTCTGTAACTGTTTTAAAGTGACCATTGGCCTCATGGTGAAATCCCTGAGCGGTTTCCTTCCTCTCCGGCAACTGAGTTAGGAAGGACACCTGTATTTTTGTAGTGACTGGGTGTATTGATACGCCATCCAAAGTGTGGAATTAATAACTTCACCATGCTCAAAGGATATTCAATGTCTTTTTTTTTTTTTTTTACCCATCTACTCAATAGGGTGCCCTTCTTTTACGAACTATTGGAAAACCTCCCTGGTCTTTGTGATTGAATCTGTGCTTGAAATTCCCTGCCCGGCAGAGATACCTTACAGATAATTGTATGTGTGGGGTACAGAGATGGGGTAGTCATTTAAAAAAATCATATTAAACACTATTATTGCACACAGAGTGAGTTCATGCAACTTATTATGTGCTTTGTTAAGCACATTTTTGCTCCTGAACTTATTTAGGCTTGCCATAACAAAAGGGTTGAATACTTATTGACTCAAGACATTTCAGCTTTTCATTTTATATTAATTTGTAAACATTCCTAAAAACATAATTTCAGTTTGACATTATAATAATAACATGCCATTTAGCAGACGCTTTTATCCAAAGCGACTTACAGTGATGTGTGCATACATTTTTACGTATGAGTGGTCCCGGGGATCGAACCCACTACCCTGGCGTTACAAGCGCCGTGCTCTACCAGCTGAACTACAGAGGTTATTGTGTGTAGATCAGTGACACAAAATCTCAATTTAATCCATTTTAAATTCAGGCTGTAAAACCAGATGATATTCTTAAAATATATAGGTCCATTATCTTTTCTACATACTTTATATCTGGTTTTAAATCCCTGCAATAGGGATGTTTCTTACTCGTAGATGCTCGCCTAAATGCTAACAAGATATTACACTGTGTACATTGGGTCAACCCAATGTCTGGTCATCCTGGGCTACTAGTAGTTAGGGAAACAAGAAAGAAAGAAAGAAAGAAAGAAAGAAAGAAAGAAAGAAAGAAAGAAAGAAAGAAAGAAAGAAAGAAAGAAAGAAAGAAAGAAAGAAAGAAAGAAAGAAAGAAAGAAAGAAAGAAAGAAAGAAAGAAAGAAAGAGGAGAGGAAGTGAGAGAGAGAAACAAGTGAGAGAGAGAAACAAGGAGAGAGAGAGAAACAAGGAGTGAGAGAGAAACAAGTGAGAGAGAGAAACAAGGAGAGAGAGAGAAACAAGTGAGAGAGAGAAACAAGGAGAGAGAGAGAAACAAGGAGTGAGAGAGAAACAAGTGAGAGAGAGAAACAAGGAGTGAGAGAGAAACAAGTGAGAGAGAGAAACAAGGAGAGAGAGAGAAACAAGAGAGAGAGAGAAACAAGGAGAGAGAGAGAGAAACAAGGAGAGAGAGAGAAACAAGGAGAGAGAGAGAGAAACAAGTGAGAGAGAGAGAAACAAGGAGAGAGAGAGAAACAAGGGAGAGAGAGAGAAACAAGCGAGAGAGAGAAACAAGGAGAGAGAGAGAAACAAGGAGAGAGAGAAACAAGGAGAGAGAGAAACAAGGAGAGAGAGAGAAACAAGTAGAGAGAGAAACAAGGAGAGAGAGAAACAAGGAGAGAGAGAGAGAAAAGCGAGAGAGAGAAACAAGGAGAGAGAGAAACAAGGAGAGAGAGAAACAAGGAGAGAGAGAGAAACAAGCGAGAGAGAGAAACAAGGAGAGAGAGAGAAACAAGTAGAGAGAGAAACAAGGAGAGAGAGAAACAAGGAGAGAGAGAGAAACAAGGAGTGAGAGAGAAACAAGTGAGAGAGAGAAACAAGGAGAGAGAGAGAAACAAGTGAGAGAGAGAAACAAGGAGAGAGAGAGAAACAAGGAGTGAGAGAGAAACAAGTGAGAGAGAGAAACAAGGAGTGAGAGAGAAACAAGTGAGAGAGAGAAACAAGGAGAGAGAGAGAAACAAGTGAGAGAGAGAAACAAGGAGAGAGAGAGAGAAACAAGGAGAGAGAGAGAAACAAGGAGAGAGAGAGAAACAAGTGAGAGAGAGAAACAAGGAGAGAGAGAAACAAGGAGAGAGAGAGAAACAAGCGAGAGAGAGAAACAAGGAGAGAGAGAGAAACAAGTGAGAGAGAGAAACAAGGAGAGAGAGAAACAAGGAGAGAGAGAGAAACAAGTGAGAGAGAGACACAAGGAGAGAGAGAAACAAGGAGAGAGAGAGAAACAAGCGAGAGAGAGAAACAAGGAGAGAGAGAAACAAGGAGAGAGAGAAACAAGGAGAGAGAGAGAAACAAGCGAGAGAGAGAAACAAGGAGAGAGAGAAACAAGGAGAGAGAGAAACAAGGAGAGAGAGAAACAAGGAGGAGAGAAAGAGAGAAACAAAAGAGAGAGAGAGAAACAAGAGAGAGAGAGAGAATCAAGGAGAGAGAGAAACAAGGAGAGAAAGAGAGAGAAACAAGGAGAGAGAGAAACACGGAGAGAGAGAGAGAGAGAGAGAGAGAGAGAGAGAGAGAGAGAGAGAGAGAGAGAGGGAGAAAGAGAGAGAGAGGGAGAAAGAGAGAGAGAGAAACAAGAGAGAGTGAGAGAGAGTGAGAGAGAGAGTGAGAGAGAGAAATAAGGAGAGAGAGAGAGCGAAAAAAAACAAGGAGAGAGAGAGAGAGAGAGAAAGAGAGAGAGAGAGAGAAAGAGAGAGGGGAACTCCACCATCCTCACACTTCATCCACCCAAGTGGCATGACACAAATGCTATCTTAAATTATAAACAAATCACATTTGCATAATAAGAATTTACATTAATTGAAAAATCATATTTTAATAGTTCTTGTTGGATTGTGAGTGTTTATGTCATTTTGAAAGTAAAGAAAAACAGTTAATGAAATCTTTTACGTTGCATGTTGGAATTCATAAGGATTTGAAGGCTCTGCTTTTGGCCTAAAGAGCAGAAACCCAGACTTCTGAAAGAAATTGGATGATGTTGATATTGTAGTACTACAGGAAGCATGGTGCAGAGGTGATGGGTTTCACTGGCTGTCCACCAGGTTATAGGGGAGATAATTGTACCATCCACCAAATTAAAAGGAATCACACAGGGCAGAGACTCAGGGGGAATGCTAATATGGTATAAATCTGAACTAACTAATTCAATCGAATTGATCAAAACAGGAGAAATTCTTTATCTGGCTAAAAATCAACAAGGAGGCTATCTTAACAGATAAAACGTCTTCCTCTGTGCCACATACATTCCCCCCCCTCAGAGTCACCCTACTTCAATGAAGAGAGTTTCTCCATTCTAGAGGGGAGATTAGTCACTTTCAGGCCCAAGGCAATGTGCTGGTCTGTGGAGACCTGAATGCTAGAACAGCAGAAGAACTAGACACTATTAACAGTCATGGGGACAAACACCTACCGGGAAGCAACAACCTTCCTCCCCACATACCCCCAGAAACAACTATGACAAAGTGAAAAACAAAAATGGAGTACAGCTCCTGAAGCTCTGTCGAACTCTGGGTCTGTACATAGTCAATGGTAGGGCTAAGAGGGACTCTTTTGGTAGGTACACCTACAGCTCATCCCTTGGCAGCAGTACTGTAGACTACTTCATCACAGACCTCAACCCAGAGTCTCTCAGAGCCTTCACAGTCAGCCCACTAACACCTCTCTCAGACCACAGTAAAATCACAGTGTATCTGCGAAGAGGGCGGCAGGTAGCTTAGTGGTTAAGAGCGTTGTGCCAGTAACCGAAAGGTCGCTGGTTCTAATCCCCGAGCCGACTAGGTGAAAAATCTGCCGATGTGCCCTTGAGCAAGGCACTTAACCCTAATTGCTCCTGTAAGTCGCTCTGGATAAGAGCGGCTGCTAAATGACTAAAAATGTACATGTAAGAGCAGAACCCAACCATGAAGCATCACGGCCCAATAAATTACATGGTACTAAACAGACCTATAGATGGGGTGCAAACAGTAGTGTAATCTACCAAAAAAGCAATTAGTAGCCAAAAAATACAATCTCTCCTGGACAACTTTTTAGCCTTAACATTCTCCTACAGCAATGAAGGTGTAAATTTGGCCGTTTGGAACATAAACTTTATATTTGACAAATTAGCCTCCTTGGCTAATCTAAAGAAACATAAGAGCAAACCAAAAATAATAGATAATGAAAAATGGTTTGATAATGATTGCAAAAATCTAAGAAAGTCATTGAGAAATATATCTAATCAAAACCAGAGACCCAGACAACAAAAATATACGCCTTCAATATGGGGAAACACTGAAGCAATACAAACACACCCTAAGAACAAAAAAGGAACAGCACATTAGAAATCAGCTGGATGTAATTGAGGAATCCATTGAATCAAACCACTTCTGGGAGAATTTGAATAAATTAAACAAAACTCATAATGAGGAATTGGCTATCCAAAATGGGGATATGAGGAGAAATCACTTTGCAATATAACAAAGAGCCCAGAACAACAAGATATACAAGAAAAATTACAAATCCTTGAATCAGCAGTCAAAGACTCTCAGAATCCGGTGGATACCCCAATTACAGAACCAGAATTATTGGAAACTCTTTGCACTCTCCAACCCAAAAAGGCCTGTGGTGCTGATGGTATTTTAAATGAAATGATCAAATATACAGACCACAAATTCAAATTAGCTATACTCAAACTCTTCAACATTATCCTAACTGCAGGTATTTTCCCCGATATTTGGAACCAAGGATTGATCACACCAATCTATAAAAATTTAGACAAATTTGTCCAAAATAATTATAGAGGAATTTGCGTTAACAGCAACTTGGGGAAAATTCTCTGCAGTATCATAAACAGCAGACTACATAATTTCCTTGATGAACACAACGTCCTGAGCAGAAGCCAGATTGGATTTTTTTTTAATTATCGTACAACAGACCACATTTACACCCTCCAGACTCTAATTGACAAACAAGTAAACCAAAACAAAGGCTAAATCTACTTGTGTTTTGTAGACTTCAAGAAAGCATTTGATTCAATTTGGCACTAAGGTCTTTTTTACAAACTAATAGAAACTGGTATTGGAGGGAAAACATATGATGTTATTAAATCAATGTACACTAAAAACAAATGTGCGGTTAAAATCGGCAACAAGCAAACAGACTTCTTCTCTCAGGGACGTGGAGTGAAACAGGGCTGCCCAATAAGTCCAACACTATTTAACATCTATATTAATGAATTGGCAAAAACATTAGAAGAATCGGCAGCACCTGGTCTCACCCTACACAACACTGAAATCAAGTGTCTGCATGCATGCAGATGACCTGGTGCTACTGTCTCCCACTAAGGGAGGTTACAGCAGCATCTAGATCATCTGCACAGGTTCTGTCAGACCTGGGCTCTGACCGTTAATCTAAAGAAAAAACGAATATAATGATAATCCAAAAAAGGTCCGGAAATCAGCATGACAAATATAAATTATATTTGGACACAGTTCTATTAGAACACACCAAAAATGACACGTATCTAGGACTAAATATCAGCAACACAGGTAGCTTTCACATGGCTGTGAACAAGCTGAGAGACAAAGCAAGAGCATTCTATGCCATTAAAAGGAATATTAAAATCGAAATTCCAATTAGAATCTGGCTCAGAATGTTCCAATCAGTTATAGAACCAATTGCTCTATATGGCAGCGAAGTATGGGGTCCGCTCTCTAATACTGAATTTACCAAATGGGACAAACATCCCATCGAAATACTGCATGCAGAGTTTTGCAAGACTGTATTGCAAGTGCAAAGAAAAACTCCAAATAACGCATGTAGAGCAGAATTGGGCCAATACCACCTCCTTATTCAAATAGAAAAAAAGAGCCATCAAATTTTACAACCATCTAAAAACAAGAGACCCCAAAACATTCCATCACACAGCTCTACTATGTCAAGAGGTGAAACAAGAGAAGAGTCCCCTCAGCCAGCTGGTTCTGAGGCTCAGTTCACTAACCAAAACCAACCTCATAGAGCCTCAGGACAGAACTCAGAAAATCTGGCCCAACCAAATCATCACAAAGCAAAAATAAAAATATACTACCTATTGGAAAGACACCACAAAAAATCTAAGTAAACATCAATGCTATTTGGCTCTAAACAGACCGTACATGGTGGCAGACTATCTGAC
>NW_025536389.1:25000-37500 GCF_020615455.1 Coregonus clupeaformis
TCGTGGGACCCTTCATTACACCTGGCACAGAGAAACCAGTAAGCTTCGCTCTTAAAAAGCAAAGCATTGGTTCAATCGCCAGACTGTATAACTGCCCTGAAATTGGGCATCCCTGCCTGATGCCCCTTTGGACAGGGATGGGACAACTCAAACCACCCCCCCACCTTCACCATACACGAGGCCCCCAGCATACAGTAACTTCATCCAAGACAAAAAAAACATCCCCAACCCCAAAGGCTTTCATTGTTTTAAACAAGTACTGGTGGTCCACACGATCAAAAAGCCTTCTCCTGATCCAAAGAAAGTAAACCCACATTTACATCAGACAGTTTACAAATGTCCAAAACATCTCTTATTAGGAAACAAGTTGTCAACAATAGAGCGATCAGGTACACAGTAGGACTGGTCCTTGTGGACCAACAATCCCAGATACTCTTTCAACCTGTTTGAGAGACATTTAGAAACAATTTTATATTCTGCACACAGCAAAGCAACAGGTCTCCAATTTTTATGAGAGCCAAATCCCCTTTTTGGCAACAGTGAAAGTACCGCACGTTGACAAGATACAGGAAGAGAGCCCTCATGAAAAGATTCACACACCACTTCATAAAAATCCTCCCCAAAAGTGCTTGTAAAACTCAGATGGTAAACCATCAATGCCAGGGGCTCGGCCTGTTGAGAGCTGCATAACTGCTGTGGACAGCTCTTGCAGTGTAATGTCAGAGTCCAATGCGACTCTTTGCTCAGGTCCCAATTGAGGAAGACCGTGTAACAACTGTTCAGTACACAGAGAGTCACAATCCTCCGCCTTATAGAGGGCAGAATAGAAATCCACGGCATGTTGACGCATTTCACTGTCGTCCGTGGTCACCTTCCCATCAGGAGACGAAGGCAGACCATCTGTTTACGTTGCAATGTCGACTGTCCTAGGTTAAAAAAAAAAAGCACTAGGAGCATCCATATCCTTGAGGGGAAGCGAAAGCGAGACCTAATCAAGGCACCCTTCACTCTTTCATGCAGAAACGACCTCAATTCATGTTTCTTGTCCTGTAAGTTCATGACTAGTCCGGGGGTCATTCTGAGTGAGCAACTTCAATTCAATAGATTTAATGTTCTGCTCAAGGGCCCTGATAGTCTCTTTAACTTCAATTCGAGACAGAGCAGTATACTGTTGACAAAATAGTCGTATTTGGGCCTTCCCAACCTCCCACCATTGTCTCAAGGACTCAAAATTCCCTTTTGTAACCCTCCATTTTTCCCAAAACAACAAAAACCTTTCACAAAACATGACATCATGTAACAATTTAACATTAAAATACCAATAAGATGATGACCTCGTGGACAGGACAAGTGAATATCAACAGTGACAATATGGTGATCAGAGAAACCCACAGGAGTAATGTCACACCTTCCAACCCTACTACAGTATTGCTCAGATACATACAACCTGTCTAACCTTGCTGCACTGACATGACCTTCATTAACTTTTAGCCATGTGTACTGCCTAACTTTTGCATTCCTTACTCTCACACATCAGAAAGCTCAAACTCAGTTAATAGACCAGACAGACAAATTGCTGACCGCAGGTGAGGGTTCTTCAGCGGTGCGATCAACAGTAAAATCCACTGTACAGTTCCAGTCCCCCCTAAAACCATACACCCCTCTTGGTCACACTGTCTTAAGGTTTCCTTTATTTTATCAAAAACAACAATACGCTCTGTACCCTCATTAGGAGCATAAACATTCAAAAAAACAAACAAAAACCCCATAACATTCACCTTGACCAATAAAACCCGACCCTTGACAATCTCTGTTGTAGATACCACAGTCACCCCTAAGCCTGAAGAAAACAAGATTGCCACCCCAGCACTGAAATTAGTACCATGACTGAGTATATGCTGCCCCTCCCACCACATACCCCAGTCAGCCGCATTTTCCTCATCACTATGTGTCTCCTGTAGGAAAACTACATTAAGCCTTTTCTGTTTTAGTACTTCTAATACCCAAGCCCTCTTATTCCTGTCCCTTCCTCCATTAATGTTGAGAGAACCTACCCTTAGTACCTCCATATAGAAAAGACAAAGGAAAAGCAGAAGATACCACAGAGAAACCAGACAAAGAGAATAGAACACCCTATGAGGCATAATCATCATCATTATTTAAATTTTCTCTTAACCTGACCACGTTTCCCACCACCCTTTGCTGCTGCAACAGCAGTAACAAATTTCCTCAAGCGAAACCGCTTCTTCTCACTCAACTGGTCTAACCCCACCGTCTTCTGTAACATCACCGCTGACCTCACAAACTTATCAACATCAAAATAATCTGCCAATTTGACAGATTTCCCAAAAGTCTGATCCAGAAACCCTTTTACCTCCTCTAGATCGTAAATTGAGTCCTCACCAGCTGATACCGTATCAAGAGAGATATCCATATCCATATCCTTCTCCTGATCCTCCTCAACTGAGGCCACAGACCACTGACTCCCCTCTACCACATCCCTTTCAACACTCCCCCACTTGCACCCCATCACTCGTACCAGGCATCTCCTCCACTACCTGGGAGACTAGCCCCACCTGAACCCCATTACTGCGTAGTGGGCATCTCCTCCACTACCTGGGAGACTAGCCCCACCTGAACCCCATTACTCGTAGTGGGCATCTCCTCCACTACCTGGGAGACTAGCCCCACCTGAACCCCATTACTCTTAGTGGGCAACTCCTCCACTACCTGGGAGACTAGCCCCCCTGTAACCCAGCACTCATAGTGGGCATCTCCTCCACTACCTGGGAGACTAGCCCCCTGTACCCCAGCACTCATAGTGGGCATCTCCTCCACTACCTGGGAAACTAGCCCCCCCTGTACCCCAGCACTCATAGTGGGCATCTCCTCCACTACCTGGGAGATTAGCTCCACATGAACCCTCTCCTGTAACCCATTACTTTTTAGTGGGCATCTCCTCCACTACCTGGGAGATTAGCTCCACATGTACCCCCTCCTGTACCACAGCACTCGTACTGGGCACCTCCTCACCAGTCTGAGGAAATGGCCCTTCAGATCCATCCTTACCTTCTACAACCATTTTTTTTCTGCTGCATAACATTTCCCTCTGGTACAAGTTGCACCTCTGTGCCCTCAACACGGACAACTTGTTCCTCAGCAACAGATGCGTGTGGCTGTTCTACCACTGTCAGCCCACCTCTTCCTACATCAGTGGGCCCAGGCGTTACGAGGACCACCTGCGCCCCTCCCTCTGCCTTCTCCCTTTTCGGGCAAGCATGTCGCTGATGACCAACATCCCCACACTCAAAACACCGTTGACTACCCGTACTAGCATAAGCCAATACAGTCTATTGTCATACTTGACTTTAAACGCTAACTCCAAAGTCTGCTCCGGTGAGTCCAAAAACATAAACACCTGTCGCCGAAACGACATTACCTGTTTCAACGCCGGGTGTTTGCAACCCAATGGGACAACCTTAATTGAACTTGCAAACTTCCCAAAGCGCAATAACTCGCGCTCCAATAGCTCATTTGGAATGAACGGCGGTACATTTGAAATCGTTACCCTTGTTGGACGGAGAAAAAAGCGGCGTAACTTGAATAAACATTCCTTTAAGAAGTATGCCATGCTCAACCATACGATCAACAAGGCGCTCTTCTTTAAGAAATACCACCACCGCTTTATTCATCCGTGACGCAGAAGCAACATTCTCATATCCTACCTTCTCTCCTACGGCGACCAAAACCTCTTCCACCGTGACAGTAGCTTCAGTAACACACCTAAAGCCGTGTCGAAGTGACAGGGACGGCGTCCCGATTCGGGCCGCCATCCCCACCAAAATCAGGGTAATTTCGACACGAAAAACAATATACTTAATTCTACCACAACAAAAAAATAGAAATAATAATCTTAATCATGCATAGAAGAAAAAAGGATATCACCAAGAAAAGGAAAACCCAGGATATCTAACTCTACACAACACTCGCACTTAGCACTCACTCAAACAATTCCCAGCACGCACCAAACACTCCCAGCATGCAGAGAGAGAGAGAGAGAGAGAGAGAGAGAGAGAGAGAGAGAGAGAGAGAGAGACGGAGAGAGAGAGAGAGAGAGAGAGAGAGAGAGAGAGAGAGAGAGAGAGAGACGGAGAGAGAGACGGAGAGAAAGACGGAGAGAGAGACTGAGAGAGGGAGAGAGAGAGAGAGAGAGAGACGGAGAGAGAGACGGAGAGAGAGAGAGAGACAGAGAGAGAGAGAGAGAGAGAGAGAGACAGAGAGACGGAGAGAGGACTAGAGAGAGAGAGAGAGACGGAGAGAGAGACTGAGAGAGACGGAGAGAGAGAGAAGAGAGAGAGAGAGAGACGGAGAGAGAGAGAGAGAGAGAGAGAGAGAGAGAGAGAGAGAGAGAGAGAGAGAGAGAGAGAGAGACAGAGACAGAGACAGAGACAGAGAGAGAGACTAGAGAGAGAGAGAGAGAGAGAGAGAGAGAGAGAGAGAGAGAGAGAGAGAGAGAAACAAGAGAAAGAAGAAGAGGCAGAGAGGAAAGAGCTAAATGAGACACTACTTACCCACTAGGTCATTCTTCCCCTCAGAATCCGCAGAGAGCTTCTCAAAAGAACACAAATAACACAAAATGCACACATTTTTAAAAACATTAATAGTTGTCTGCATCTGTCCTTTTGTAACTGTTTCGGCCAAAAATATACAGTTGATCACCAAAAATTACCAAAAAATAAAAAAAAATCTCCCACTTTTATCTGCTTTACTGAAAACATTCTGTAAACCGAACATTCAACACGGTTTAGCCTACATTTAGGAGCGTTAATTGATTCAGTCCCTAAAGCATTTTGAATGCGCCCCACTGATGTGTATTCGGACCGGCTTACCCTGCTTCTCCTGGTCTGGGGGATCCCCAACCCTGATTGGCTGTCCACATCTCCCATAAGAAAGTCAGACGCTCTGAGGTCCGGAAGAAGACGAGTTAATAACAATATCAAGTGAGCAAGACTTAACAAAGACAAGTATCCGAGACTAGAGGTTACAACACAGGCCTATTTATTACATCAACAAACAAAGACCAGTGAGAAATACTGAGAAAACTAAGTGTTCAAGACTACGAGGTCAAAACATATTTACGCAATCAAATAACAATATCAAGTGTCCAAGGCTAGAGGTTAAAGATAAGAGTCCAAGGCTAAAAGGTAGTACATATTTATGTACACCATTAAGTAAGCTCAGTGTGGTTTAAGTGAAACTTTCATGTGGACATAGTTAAACATTAGCCTATTCATCATTTCTACCATTACAATGAAGTCTTGTTCTTTTGACTGTTACCAGGCCTATTGAGTACAGTCTGCTATCTCTGACAACATACACTAAAAGTGTTGATAGGTCAACAAACGTTGTACTCACACATTGCCAAATGTGAACGCCAATGTGTCAATGGACGCGTGTATCTCGCCAAATTCAGCGTTTTTGTTTTCTCGGTTTACTTCCTTGAAGTTAATGCCTGTTGGAAAGTGATTTAAAAAAATCACATGAGAACTTCAACCAGAGACCAATCACATTCATCAACAGACAAGCAAACAGTCAACAAAAGCAGTCATGGAGTCAGCCTGGTCATAAAGCTAAAGAATGGAGTCATAAAACAGTAAGATGTCATGTTAGATCAGCACACTATTATGACTTCATTCATTGGGCTGATTGAATTAAATTAACACTCATTCATTCCTTCACTAGGACCTAGGGGGCCTAAAGTAAATGTAGCATTTCAAAAATAAGCTACATTTAATAACTTCCTAGTTTCTGTAGATGCAGAGGAAACGCTTTATTTGGCTTTTTTTTTTTTTTTTACACTCCCTCATAGACCTTAGAAAGGTGCTGACACCACATGCCAATAAGTGATAAGAGCCAGAAAGCTGGTTATCAGTGTGATAGAGCCAGAAAGCTGGTTATCAGTGTGATAGAGCCAGAAAGCTGGTTATCAGTGTGATAGCGTCAGAAAGCTGGTTATCCGCTGGTTATCAGTGTGATAGTGCCAGAAAGCTGGTTATCCGCTGGTTATCAGTGTGATAGTGCCAGAAAGCTGGTTATCCGCTGGTTATCAGTGTGATAGTGCCAGAAAGCTGATTATCAGTGTGATAGCGTCAGAAAGCTGGTTATCAGTGTGATAGAGCCAGAAAGCTGGTTATCAGTGTGATAGAGCCAGAAAGCTGGTTATCAGTGTGATAGCGTCAGAAAGCTGGTTATCCGCTGGTTATCAGTGTGATAGTGCCAGAAAGCTGGTTATCCGCTGGTTATCAGTGTGATAGTGCCAGAAAGCTGGTTATCCGCTGGTTATCAGTGTGATAGTGCCAGAAAGCTGGTTATCCGCTGGTTATCAGTGTGATAGTGCCAGAAAGCTGGTTATCAGTGTGATAGTGCCAGAAAGCTGATTATCAGTGTGATAGCGTCAGAAAGCTGGTTATCAGTGTGATAGCGTCAGAAAGCTGGTTATCAGTGTGATAGCGTCAGAAAGCTGGTTATCAGTGTGATAGAGCCACGTTGAAACATGTTGAAAGCACCGAGCTGTCTGTTCAAACGATTAGCACACATTAATACACCCATGCATACCCCTGAAGACATGCCACCAGAGGTCTCTTCACAGTCCTCAAGTCCAGAACAGACTCTGGGAAATCGCACAGTACTACTCAGAGCCATGACTACCTGGAACTCTATTCCACATCAGGTAAAGCAGTAAAATAAGATTTTAAAAAACAGATAAAAATACACCTTATGGAACAGCGGGGACTGTGAAGAGACACAGACACATTGTAATATTGTTGTATGGTGGTATTATACATTTTGTGTTGTAGATATGTAGTGGTGTAATAATGTTATATGATGTACTGTTTTATTATAGTTTTTAGTTTTTTTTGTGTGATGTGCCTTAATGTGTTTGGACCCCAGGAAGAGTAGCTGCTGCCTTGGCAGGAACTAATGGGGATCCATAATAAACCCCAGGAAGAGTAGCTGCTGCCTTGGCAGGAACTAATGGGGATCCTAATAAACCCCCAGGAAGAGTAGCTGCTGCCTTGGCAGGAACTAATGGGGATCCATAATAAACCCCAGGAAGAGTAGCTGCTGCCTTGGCAGGAACTAATGGGGATCCATAATAAACCCCAGGAAGAGTAGCTGCTGCCTTGGCAGGAACTAATGGGGATCCATAATAAACCCCAGGAAAAGTAGCTGCTGCCTTGGCAGGAACTAATGGGGATCCATAATAAACCCCAGGAAGAGTAGCTGCTGCCTTGGCAGGAACTAATGGGGATCCATAATAAACCCCAGGAAGAGTAGCTGCTGCCTTGGTAGGAACTAATGGGGATCCATAATAAATGCAAATACAAACAACAGCAACCTGGGCAGAATTGTCAGTTAAAACACACAAATATAATAATAAAATAAATAAATAATAATATAGACATACTGTAGATGGATACTAACAGGAACACAGTCCGGGTTGTCCATTTGGACAGGAACACAGTCCGGCAAGTTAATATAGGTTTCCAATTCGTATGTACTATCAATAATCTTCCACACAGGTCACAGACTCACTGAGCCTCCCAGTCTGCTCCAGCCCAGGTCAGCCTACCAGCCTCCCAGTCTGCTCCAGCCCAGGTCAACCTACCAGCCTCCCAGTCTGCTCCAGCCCAGGTCAGCCAACCAGCCTCCCAGTCTGCTCCAGCCCAGGTCAGCCTACCAGCCTCCCAGTCTGCTCCAGCCCAGATCAGCCTACCAGCCTCCCAGTCTGCTCCAGCCCAGGTCAGCCAACCAGCCTCCCAGTCTGCTCCAGCCCAGGTCAGCCTACCAGCCTCCCAGTCTTCTCCAGCCCAGGTCAGCCAACCAGCCTCCCAGTCTGCTCCAGCCCAGGTCAGAATACCAGTCTCCCAGTCTGCTCCACCCAGACAGTCACCCACAACTGCAATCCTTATTGATTCAAATGGGAAGTTCTTAGTCCAGGAAAGATTATTCCCTAGACACCAGGTGTATAAGTTCTGGTGTCCTACAACTGACAGTGCAATGCAGCTACTCAGTCAGACCAGGATTGACACCCCGACAACATCATCATCCACACTGGCACAAACGACCTTCATGCCAAAGGTGAAAATGTATCTGGGGCAGTGAGAAGAGTAGCAGAACGGGCACAGGCTATGTTCCCAACAACCAATATAGTTGTGTCCACCCTCCTACCAAGAAAAGACTTCCCAGGACAGTTGATCGACAAAATAAATCAACAGATCACTGTGGACTGTGCCTCACTGCTCAACGTTAGAATGGCTCACCATCCCACTCTGACATGTGAACACTTATACGATAATGTACACCTTGATCAGGACAGTGTCAGAACTTTTGCTAAGGACCTAAAGGATGCAACACTTGGCAGGGACCCACACACCCATCACCCCAGCAGCAGAGCCCCCTGCCCCACCGTCTGAAACAACAGTACCCCCACCATCCCCAGGAGAGAAGAGCCAGACACGGCTTATTACAGCACAGCTCTACAAGACCGGGCCCAACACAGCATAGATTTACCAGACCCGCCTCAGGACAGCACGACCAGACCCGCCCCATTACAACACAGCTCTACCAGACCCGGCCCATCACAACACAGCTCTACTAGACCCAGCCCATCACAACACAGTTCTACTGGACCCGGTCCATCACAACACAGCACTGACCACTACTCCAGGGTCGGGCAGAACACTGTCCTTCAGAGAAGTGGACCACATGATGCAGTCCACACCATGTATCATTCAGATCATCAGCCTACATATGCTGAGGTAACCTCTGGCAAAAGACACCTAGAACAATCAGAGATAGGAGAGGTGCTCCAACTACTGCATCTAATATGCAGACTACTGGGCTAGACAGACCCTTTAATTCACACACACACACACACACACACACACACACACACACACACACACACACACACACACACACACACACACACACACACACACACACACACACACACACACACACACACACACACACACACACACACACACACACACACACACACACACACAACACACAGGGTTGCAGATTGCATTGCACTTATTTTTTGGGCCATTCTTATTAATTTGTTTACAACTATCCTTTATTTTATTGGCACTGGTATTATAATAATAGTGATGTGTAATGATGTGTGTGTGTGTGTATGTGTATATATATGTATGTATATGTATGTATGTATGTATGTATGTATGTATGTATGTATGTATGTATGTATGTATGTATGTATGTATGTATGTATGTATGTATGTATGTATGTATGTATGTATGTATGTATATGTATATATATATGTATGTATATGTGTATGTATGTGTATGTGTATGTGTGTATGTATGTATGTATGTATGTATGTATGTATGTATGTATGTATGTATGTATGTATGTATGTATGTATGTATTGTGATGTCACGAGAGGCTGTGTCCTGGAGGGACGTTACATCCCCCTGAGGTGGCTGCAAACCCAGACAGCTATGGCTCCATCTGCTGGTATGGTCGGGAACTCCACCCCTCTATGGCCAATCTTCCCACGCAGCTGAAACAAATGAGGAGCTGATGAGCTGAAGGTTTGGGAAGGGAAGAGACACAGTCTCCAAGCGGGGCTCTCTGGAGGACAAGAGTGCTGCACGTCCACTTCCATGAGGAATATAAGGATTTGGAGATACTTACCTTTGGGAAATACTCACCTTTGGATATATGCACCTGTGGAAATACGTGTGGGACATTTGGAAGGACGTTTTGCTGGGTTGGCCACTAGCTGCAACGCGGAATACAGTAAGACTGGGGAAAAGTTATTTGAGCGAGGGAGAGTTATGATTTTGGATGTGGAAGAGACATCCCTGAACTGTTAACCCGTAAAGAGCCACCAGAGAACAGAATTGTGTTGTACTTTCGTTAGTTTCCCAAGACCTTTAATAAAATCCTTGTTTTGGTTGAACCTGGTCTCCTTGCACTACTTGAGCAACCCCGCTGAAAGCTGTGTAGCCTCTCGTGACGTCACAGTATGTATGTATGTATGTATGTGTATATATGTATGTATGTATATATATACATATATATATTACTATTATTATTATATATATATTTTTTCAATGTACTTTACTCAAACCAGTGAATATCACTTATTATAAATGAGTTCATTAACTATCAGCTCTTGGAATATCCAGAGCCTGTACTCTTCACATTTTGGTTATAAAACAACAAATCCAGAATTGATTAAAAACATCAAGGGACAGGACATCATAATCCTACTGGAAACATGGTGTCGTGGAGACATAGATACTCAGTGTCCCTCAGGCTATAGAGAAAGTTTACTACGCATCAATCAAACATAAACATGTTAAACGGGGCCGAGACTCAGGTGGAATCATCATTTGGCATAAGCAGGAATAAGCACTGAATGAAATGAAAAAAAGGTACTAATCACATTTGGTTAAAACTTAACAAAGGTACAATCTATTGTGACAATGATGTATACATATGTGCAGCTTATGCTCCTCCTTCAGATTCATCATATTATGATGATCAGTTTTTTTGACAATCTCCATACAGAAATCATTCAATTTCAGGCAGAGGGTAAAGTGCTTCTTTGTGGAGATTTCAATGCAAGAACAGGTTCTGAGCCTGACTACACTGATGCGGGAGGTAACCACCACATATTGGGACACCCCTCCTTGTACAGTAGCCCAATTATAAATAATAGAAACAGTCCTGACCAAATACTGAACAAAAATGGGAAGGAGTTAGTGCATCTCTGTCGAGCCTTAGGCCTGTACATGCTTAATGGTAGAATCAGAGGGGACTCTTTAGGTCAGTTTACTTACTGCTCAGCTCTTGGGACAAGTGTAGTCGATTATGCCATCACTGACATTGACCCTCCTCCATTAGTGCATTCACTGTCAGACCACAGACACCATTGTCAGATCACAGTCAGATCAACGTGTTTCTGAAGAAATTAACCGGCAATATTCATTCAAAAAAAACAGCCGAATAAACTCTACAACATGAACCAATCGTACAGATGGGCTCAAAACAGTGCAGAGAGATTCATTGAAACATTGAACTCAAATGAAATGATGAACTCTATACAGTTTTTCAATTACTCACAATACCAAAACAATAAAGAAGGTGTCAATTCGGCTACTCAAAACATAAATAACATTTTCCAAAAAGCAGCATCGAAAGCAAATTTGAGAAAACCAAAGAAATGCAACATCAGAAACAAAAACAAAATGTTTCTGAAAAATGGTTTGATAACGAATGTAAAACAATTAGAAAACACCTAAGACAAATTTCAAATGAAAAACATAAGCAGCAAAACAACCCAGATCTACGCTATGAATACTTTGAAACTCTGAAACAGTATAAACATACACTAAAACGCAAGAAATTGAATTATACCAACAAGACACTTGATGAAATTGAAAGTGCAATTGACCAAAATCAGTTCTGGGACATGTGGAACAATTTAAGCATGACAAAGCCACAAGAATTAGCCATACAAGATGAAGGAATTTGGAAAACTTATTTTGATAATCTATACAAAAACATCCCACAAAAGAATTACAACAGAACCAATTAGAAATTCAAGAAAAATTGAACATCCTTGAATCGGTCATTAAAAAACAACCAAAATCCATTAGATTACCCAATAACCCAACAAGAACTAAATGAAAAGCTAAAATCTATAAAATCAAAGAAGGCTTGTGGTCTAGATAACATCAGAAATGAAATGCTGAAAAACAGCACACCTGAGTTGCAAAATGCTGTGCTTAAGTTGTTCAACATAGTTTTATCTTCTGGCTGCTTCCCTGATGTCTGGAACCAGGGGCTCATCTCCCCTATCCACAAATGTGGAGACAAATCAGACCCCAATAATTACAGGGGAATTTGCGTAAACAGCAACTTGGGAAAGGTTTTCTGTAGCATTTTGAATTCAAGAATTCAAACCTTTCTTCAAGAGAAAAATGTAATAAGTAAATGTCAAATTGGCTTTCTCCCTAACCATCGCACTACTGACCATATATACACCTTACATACACTAATTAATAAACACGTACACCAAAAAAAAGAGGGCAAAATATTTGCTTGCTTTATTGACTTTAAAAGCATTTGATTCTATTTGGCATGAAGGGCTATTCTACAAAATTCTCCAAAGTGGGCTTGGTGGTAAGGTGTATGACTTAATAAAATGTATGTACACAGAAAACAAGTGTGCAATAAAATAAAAAACCAAAGAACAGAATTCTTTTCACAACGTCGAGGTGTGAGACAAGGCTGCAGTTTGAGTCCAAATCTTTTCAACATTTATATCAATGAGTTAGCAGACATGTTAGACCATTCTCCAGCCCCAGGACTTACACTATTTGACACAGAGGTAAAATACCTGCTATATGCTGATGACTTGGTACTTCTATCACCAACCAAAGAAGGTCTTCAACAG